>NC_135997.1:23707814-23800314 GCF_048128805.1 Centroberyx gerrardi | reverse complement strand
TTTTACATTTTTATAATAAACAATCCGCAGCTTCTATAGTTTCTGATCTTGCTTTAAAAGATGAAATAACCATTAGGCGTTACAGTCCATCTTTCTTTGGCTGTGTCAGAGGATTATGAGTCGGCATCCTTTTGGGCCGCAACGAGTTAAATACCGGAGAGAGGAAAGAACGAAGGAAGGGGACAGGAAATCAGAGAAAAGGAGGACAGGACTGGAATGGAGTGAGATATTGAGCTTTAATAATTTACTACAGTCTGGCTCTAAGCAAGGCAGAGGAGCAGAATTGGGGGAAGAGGAGGAGGAGGAAGAGAGGTGAGATGGATGGCAGGGGGGAGGAGGGGGGAGAGAGGAGAAGAGGAGGGAGAGTGATGGTCCTCCATTCTGGGTGTATTAATAGACACTGAGTGGCCTTTATCTAGGAAAGAGTGGAGCACACTGACCTGAGGGCAGAGCATTTAACGCATAGACACACACACACACACATTTTCTATCTCACTCGCGCAAAACAAACACATACATGCACATGACACAGGCATGGACACACTGGCACGCACAGCTGCCTTTATGCCAGTAAAACAGGCCTTGAAGCGCAGAGGTCTTTATCACGCAGTGGCTTCAGAAAGTGTTTACCGTTCATTTTTACTGTAGAAATACCAGAAAGACCAGTTCCAAAGGGCAGCTGGCAGCACATATTCAACCGGCCTAAAAATCTACCAGGAGAGGCAGAACGACCCGCAGTCACTGTGTTGCTGCCAGTATCTGGCTCATACACTCATCTGTGTGTTTGACTGTGTGTGGCCAACTGGTAGCAACATTCAAGAGCAGCAGTGTTTTTCAGCTCATGACGGTCGTGACGCAAAAGTGGGTCATGAGGCATTCTCACATGGTAGCGGGCAAAGAGTTTAGATGGGGGATCACTGTGTTATCTATCTAATGGACTCCAAGCAAGTATTGAACGTACGGCGATATGAAGGAGGTGGCAGGGTGCAACAGCAACCCAAACAACACATTATTATATTATTACATTCTATTGTTTTATGGCATGGTAAAACTTCAGATTAAAACAGCTTCGGAAAACAGTTGTGTGTTGATATTAGTAAGATGTATAGATCCCAATTTCATAAAACGATGCAGGTATCCGCTACAGATGAATACGGATGTCGTCTCATCTTTTACTTTGCCACCATATTTACATATATTTCAATGTCGGTGCAGGCCTTAGTATCAACATCTATTCAAAGTCAAAATGTTTGCTGGGCTGGGTGGTGACTTTATTTGACAAGATAATATTTGAGTTCATGAGCAAAATCAGTAGAGAACGACAATATCGGGTGTTAATAGGTGTGGCTTACTGATAATTACATCCATATAGAAACTGGAGCTGCCTCTCAGCCCAGGGAGGATATGGTGTGTGTCTGTGCCCGAGGTCATCAACAGACAAGCTCTAATGCACCAGCCAGCAGCGCTCACTGACGCCTGAACGTGTCTCCCATAATGTGTTGTCATCAGTGGAGTTGCTGACATTTTGTGTGCGTGTGTGTGTGTTTGCACGTCACATACATGCGAGCGTGAGTTCTCTCTGTCAGTGGAGGTGCTGCCCTTTGGCTTTTTATTTGTGTGTATGTGAGCGTGACTGAGTACGTGCGTCTGCCTTGTATGTGTGTGTGTTTGTGTGTGTATACATAAACAACGATCATAGTGCCATTAGCCATATGATAGAGTAGAGATCTACTGCAGCTCTCTATCTCTGCACTCTGTTAAAAGGAAAAACAGACTGTCAGGAGTTTTCATTAGACCTTTATGGCACCTAGAATCAATACAGGAAGCAGAGTTACTGCATCTACAGACAGCTTGTTTCAGACATCTGGTTCTCAGTCGGTGTGGTGAGACAGATCCGTGTCCATGTAAAGAAGGAGAAGAAGGTTCTTTCTTTGTGTGGAGTATTTCAAACATTTGGGTCTGAAAATAGAATTCAGAAGCAACCTAAATTTCTACAAATAAAAATCGTGAACCAAACTAGATTTTTCATGCATTGTGTAGGCGTATATAACAAAATATAGATCTTTCCATGGCCCACCTCTGTGCCCTGACATAGTCTTTGAAACCCCTGATGCTGATGATCCCAGGATCCATCAGGATCCATCAGGATCCAACACACAGTGCCTTTTCAAACAAGATTCAGCCTCGTTCAGTCAGCCGGTTCGACCCCTAAGCCCAACCAGACAGGAGTTTCCAGTAGAATATGTACGGACCTTTTTATTGTCCCTCTGTGACCTGCTCTTCCTCCTGTCCACCAGCAGAGAGCGGCATCATAAGTGCCTCATCCCGTTCCTATATAGTTGACTGGTCTCTTCAGTGCATGAGTGCATTAGGGCTGGTTATGGGGGATTCCCAGATAACAAGGGTACTAGTATGTTTTTAAAGAGACTCTTTAATATTTGTCTTAAGTGAACTGTACAGAATTTAAAGTGCTTACACTGGCTGTGTAACTTTGCCCTCTTCTTCACAAGCCACTGTGTGAGTCTGAGTCTTTAAAAAAAATCCCCCAAAAATAATGTGAGCTGGGTTGAAAAGAGCTTTATGGTTTCATATCTTTCATGTGTTTCTATTTGTGTGTTTGTGTTTTTGTGTGCGTGTATGCGTTCTGTGTATGCACCCATGTATGTGTGTGTGTGTGTGTGGGCGTGTGTGTGTGTTTGTTAGCTCCTGACATCAAGCGGTGATGGCACATGTGCCTTGTGGGAT
Source organism: Centroberyx gerrardi (assembly GCF_048128805.1). Lineage (NCBI taxonomy): Eukaryota > Metazoa > Chordata > Actinopteri > Beryciformes > Berycidae > Centroberyx > Centroberyx gerrardi. The sequence goes on along the minus strand of NC_135997.1, from coordinate 23,797,569 downwards.
GTGGAGAGCGGGCAGCTGCTGCAGAGTTTCCACGGTCACACAGCTGATGTTTTGTCCCTGGACCTCGCCCCATCTGAGACTGGAAACACCTTCGTCTCTGGGGTGAGTGTGTGTGTATTTATCATACTGTTCATGCTGCATTATTGTCTCTGTTTGAGTATCCTTCCTAATGTGTTTGTGCGTGTGTGTGTGTGTTATCAGGGCTGTGATAAGAAGGCCAACGTGTGGGACATGCGCTCTGGGCAGAACGTCCAGTCCTTCGAGACCCACGACTCTGACATCAACTGTGTAAAGTGAGTCCGGTTCTCGTGATAAACCACCAGGCTCACCACGTTTCTCTTCTTCCCCTTTAAAAAGAAATCATTTATGACAGAGACGACATGTAAAAACTGCTATTTATGATTTTCACCCAAAGAGGAAGAACACTACTAATGGGGATCCAAAAAAATAAAGAATACGTAATGAAACTAAGTATGTTACCCACACATTTCTCTAAACATTTTTAATGAAGAAAGGACTTCAGTGCACTTAGATCAAATGCAGCTTTTGTTTGTTTGTTCTGTTTGACCTTTATCAGGCCCAGAGGCTAAAAACCCGGCTAATAAATGAACTTTGCATCTGATCTGATTGTTAAATTGATAAAAATCTAAACAGAGAACAGATAACAGAGAAAACCTGTTTTTGTTTTGACTGATTCAGGTACTACCCAAGTGGAGATGCGTTTGCCTCTGGCTCTGACGACGCCACAGTGAGTCACTTCATACTGTTCCTCCAGCTGACCTGCTTATCTGATGGTGATGATGTGTCTGCTGGTCGTGTCAATATGTTTCCAGTGCATCAACAGAGATCATTACATTGTTTTTCAAAGGTTCATGCCTGCGTGCAAAAAGTAATATTGATTTCATTGATTCACTCTGAACGATTTTGCTATCGTAATTTGGTGGCAGGGGTCAAAGATCGCAGCCTTCCCTCATGGGATTCCTTGATATTTTTGAACTCTAGGCTTTAGTCATTTTCCTTAACAAGACACATTGTTATAGAAAAGTTTCTGCACTGGTATTCTGTCAGCAGAAAATCTGTCACTTTAAGGGAAATAAGTTTGTAGAAATGTCATTCAAGGGCCCTGAACATAGCTTGTTGAAATCATTTGGTCCTGCAAGCCACCAAGTGCCAACCATAGAAAAACATTACCAAATCATTACCAGACATTACCAATGTCAACATATTATCACTTTATTGACCTCAAAACATCTTCTGCCAGTTGAGAAATTGAGCTGATTTTAATAATAATTTTAATTTTAATATTGTCTTAAATGTAACTTGTGTGTGTGTGTGCATATATGCATGTGTGTGTATGCTTTCTTGTATGCATGCCCATATATTGTGTGTGTTTGTGTGTCTCAGTGCCGTCTGTTTGACCTGCGGGCCGACCGCGAGGTGGCCGTCTACCAGAAGGACAGCATCATCTTCGGTGCTTCCAGTGTGGACTTCTCTCTGAGCGGTAAGGTGTTTGTGAAGCAAACGTCATCATATCAAATGTATGGTATCAAATAAATCATTTTGACTTGACTGAGGGCCCAGGAAAAGCTGAACTTGTTATTCAGATAAAGCACACTGCTCTAAGGATTCTGTGACCTCTTGTGTCTCTGAAACTGTGAACTTGGAAAAACACGTGACGGTTTGGACAGTTGTCATTGTCTCCCATGTGTATGAAATACTTAATCCAAGGATTCTTCAAGACACTGAGAACATTTTTAGCAATATTGGACAGTATCGTACAATGTCAACCACTCCTTTGTCCCTGCTTTCCTTTATTCCAATATTCCCCTCCCCTCCTCTCATGTTTCCTCTCTCTCTTGCCTTCTCCCACCTCCAGGGCGGCTGCTTTTCGGCGGCTACAATGACTACACCATAAATGTATGGGACGTGTTGAAGGGGACTCGTGTCTCCATCCTGTTTGGCCATGAGAACCGCGTCAGCACCGTCAGAGTGTCACCTGACGGCACGGCGCTCTGCTCGGCCTCCTGGGACAACACCCTACGGGTGAGCGGGGTTTTAACTAGACAAGACAGCTTCAGCTTGTCCCGGTTATTCATTTGTACTGACTGACACATCTTCAGTCCAGTGTAAATCAGTGTAAATCCATCTTGACAATATATGATGTAGGTACAAGCAAAAACAGGTTCTGATATGATGCCTTCCTCCTTGGGTATATAAGAAATAAATATATATATATAATTAAATGTCACTCAAAAACGGTTTCACTCTTAAAATTAAGAGGATTGTGCAGCCAATGCTGGATTTACTAAATTGATTTGAGCTTTTTTGAGCTTTTGAGGCACTTGTACTGTGTAGAACTGTTCAAATTTTGAGTAAAAAAGTTAGGATTTAAAAAGGTTAAGATTTAAACCATTTTTGTTCAAATAGGCCAATGAGAATATATGTTTGGATCAATTAAATCAATGTTAAGGATGAATTAGAATATGCTTAGAGAATGGTCTGATAATTGCTCTCCAGTGAGTTAGGTTGGGCTACTCTCCTGTGATTGGATGAAGTATGGACAGAGTCTAAAAAGTTTTGAGACGAGGTGACCAAATGATGCAGCTAGCTGTGTTTTAATGGCGAAAATGTGTTTTCTTTACATACATTTGCTTTTTCATATAAGGAAGGTATGTTGAGGCTGTTGGGGCTACAGGTTTTTGTTCTCCAGGCTTTTGTTGAGGCGTAGGTGCTAACTCATGCTTAAATACATGGTGCTACATACAACATTGCAGCTGCAGTTTTCATCCTCATGATTCTCCTGCTTCACGCTGTCTGCTCTCTTCATCTCTCATGCAGATTTGGGCTTAGAGCTCACAGCACCGTTGTGATCCAGAGCCGAGGATTTGGGTCCAAGATGGCACCAGAATACTGTGACTGCCAACGCAGAACATCCCTGGCTGAAATTAGCACTACTGCAGGAGTGTGTTCATACCACCCTTCAGTCTGACATACACACACACACACACACACAGAAGCACAAAAACCTAGCTCACCTAAGTCATTATATCCTAACAATGTAGGTTTGACACCAGTATCACAGGGAAAGTATTAATTTGAACAGACAGTTGTTCATCAAGTTTATATTCCTAAACTTTGTTATTGATAGCTGATATTGTATTATTATGTTAGAATAAGTGTTATTGATGATATGGTGCATAATAATAGCCAGTGTAAAGAGCCCAGATGACCACTAGCATTCAGCCACCCCTCTGTAATGTAGACCTGTGGACAATGTTGCTGATTGTCTTGTACATTATGTACATTACTCCACTGCCACCTCTACTGCTCACTCTCCCCTGAAGACTGTTATTAGAAGACAAACAGTGTGACCGGCACATCTGTCCAGAGAAGTAGGCCCACATGCTGTTATCACCGCTCTGCCACTCTGTCATAGGTTATGTCCCGATTATCCAAAGAAAGCAAGGCAACTTTCAATGTAACCACAGATTTTCCTTTTTTCAGATTTCTTTAAACGTCATCCCAAGTCAAGTCCTTGTAAGAAAAATAAATAATATTTGAAGTAATGTTTTTTTGCTTTTTGTATTATGTTTCATTGTTTCCGTAATGTGTCTTCTCTTCTGTTCTCTGGTAGTCTACATGTTGGTGGCCTCATATGCACGGTGCAGCAGGTGGGGCTGTAACTAAAACCTGGTTATTTATTTGCCAAAACAGATAAAAGCAACTTGGACGTGTCTCTCCATGAACAAATACAGTTGGATGTCAGAAATTAAGTAAACACTCCCTTTTTAACTGCTACACAGACCGCGTTCAACGAATCAAGATTGACCTAGATCCAATTCCCAACGGCTGAAATGTGTGTTCCTCCTATTCTGTGAATGGGAGAAATGTAAATAGCCTGAAACACACTGATTCTATTAATGTGGCCTTGTGGTTTATTAGACTGACTGGAGGGTTTGAAGCCTGGCGTGTTTCCTTGAGGAATTATCTTTGAGCAACACAGTGAAGGAATGAAGTATACATATATTGCCTTTACGTTGCCGTTTTAAAAACATTGAAAATATATTCTTAGTAAGATATCCAAAGGAAAACTCTTTGGGTATCCTGGATTTTCGAAACGTTATAAAATATGTGGGCTGACTCAGCCTTGTACTGTATGTACTTCAATTACACTTGTTTAGTTACACTTACTGCCCACCAGGGGGCGCTGCACAGGATCAGTTCTTCAGCAGGGCTTTCAAAGTGTCCCTCCTATTCGAAGTATGTAGGTACTTGTTTGGGAGACAGGAGTGGTGCAGGATGTATACAAATCCTTTAATTGACTTAAAGGGTAACTTCTGTATTTTTCAACCTGGACCCTATTTTCCTCTTTTTGTGTCTAAGTGACTATTTGAAATTGGTCCAGTATTGAGCGAGATCACTTCAGCCAGATTGTTATTATAAGTGTCTGACAACATTATGGAAAGGACCCTACAGAGAAATGAAACGTTTTTCTTTTACCTTTCGCTTGATCCGGTCTGTGTGTAACTTCCTGCAACAACTCAACTCTCGCGAGACTTGAGCGAGACTTGGTTACACACAGACCGGATCAAGCGAAAGGTAAAAGAAAAACGTTTCATTTCTCTGTAGGGTCCTTTCCATAATGTTGTCAGACACTTATAATAACAATCTGAGCCTGTCAGTGGCAAAAACAAGAACTTTTAGTGGACGTACATTGACGGTGTGATTTGCCCCGTCGGATTACATTGCAGCTCGTTTCGCGGCTGCCGGCTGAAGCGATCTCGCTCAATACTGGACCAATTTCAAAAATTGTTGTCCCCTTTAGTCACTTAGACACAAAAAGATGGGAAAATAGGGTCCAGGTTGAAAAATACCAAAGTTACCCTTTAAGTACAAACACCCTGGTGGAGTAGCAGGTTTCTAGCCTGTGCTAACAATAAGAGTTATTCATTCAAAAATGAAAGCAAAACCATTTGATATGAAATGTACTAACATCCAAAGTACATGTTCAGTAGTAAAGATGTTGTCCAGCTCTTGAGGTTAAGTAGATCCCATTATGTAATACTAGAGTTTATGAACCTGTGTTACATTGGTGTTTGTCCAATATTCAAAATCTCTGTCCTCAAAGCAGTATTGATTTGTTTTTGTGTTTCTGACATATTTTTTTTTAACTGTCGTCAAAGATCAGCCCTCCTCATCCACATCATCACTGTATCTCCCTGAGAGCATCCTGCCAGTGTTGAGTGTATTTATGAACCTTATTTTATATTATTACTGCACTATGGCGACAGGCATGAACACCGATGATGACCTGCCACGTGTATGATGATGTGAGCGTCGTGTATGTGTGTGTTCATAGTTTATTACCAGAATAGGTGTTGTGTACCTGTGTGTGTGTGTGTGTGTGTACATGCCATTTGTCTGACCTGTGTGTATCGGTGAGGCGTCCATCTCTACATGAATGACAACATCATCCTTGTTGCTTCCACTGTGGACTTTCCTCTAAGTGATAAGGGCCTGGGAATACAAACAGCATCTCTTATTCAACTAAAACACACTGTTCCTTCAGCATACGTCACCACATCCAAAACACACTCCTGTCGCTCTTTTAAATAACCCATGACAGTTGGGACTGTGACAGGAAATCTTTTAGTTTTTTGTGGTTCACTGGTGAAATTTGTTTTTCAGATGATCAGATTGATGATCAGAGCAATGCTATCAGCCTGTCTTTATGCCTATTACAAAGTTATTAACTCTTACATTTTACCATCTGCTGACAGCTGAAAAGGTCTTATATGACATGGTTGCCATAATGAAAGAAAAAACACAAAATAGATGTTAAGATTCAGTTTACAATCTATCAATCTTTTTCCGCTTATTCCCACTTCTCTAGCAGAGTAATATCATTTGAAGAGTTTCACTCCAAAATATATGTGTATATATCAAATATATACATGATATCAACCACCAAAAAAGTAAATAAATACATAAAAATAAGCTTAGCCTTATATAAGTGTTGACATAAAAATAAAACTCACTGAAGAATATTATTTTGATAGATGGGATTGTCCTGAGTCATAAATTTGAGATAATATGTTGTTTTAATTGATATGTTTCATTTTGAAATAAAACCCTTTATTATTTTGCCCATTTGCCCACTTTTGCTGCAGTGTGAAGTTGATCTCTGTGGTTTCTGTTGCACACTTCCTCTCTCTCTGTGATGATGTCATGGTCTGTGTTCTTAAATGGAACTTGTTCTTCAATGGAGCTCAACACATTTATATATAGGCTACCACACAGTGATGTAGTTGAAGAGGTGGGTAAACTATACAACTTCCAGTCAGCGATCACTATGAGGCAAACAACTAAAATATAAACAATAATCAATTATATTTTCAGAAAAGCATTCATTCATGTTTTTTCTTCCTTAAAAGACCCTATCTTCAGTAGGATACTACTTATTATCACCATAAAGATTCAAAAATCATAAAGATTTATGTCAGGATCAAAAGGAGAGTAAACTCTATTCTGAAAATAAACGGTGGGTAAACTGGGTTTCGGTGGGTTTACCCTCCGCTACATCCCTGCTGACATGATGCTTCTAGTTGTCTTTCTTTGTCTAATTCTGTTGGCGTAAGTCCCCTCAATTATCACATGATTTTCGTGTCTGTGACGAAATGCCCAAGGGATAATGTAGGGTTTTTTTGTACAAAGATTAAAATTCATTGAACCTAAAAAAATCACATGCTTAGACAGAAGGGAAACTTGAATGAGAGTGGAAACTGATGTTCCATCGACACCAAGACTTTACCGAGTACAATACATGTAACTGTATGAATGCATAATCAGCAAAACCACAGACCAAACATGGGTCATATTTCTAAATTCTCTGTTCCTGGAATTACACATTTCACGCCTCCCCTCCTTTGCCTATACTTTATTTATTCCAACAGGCCATGGCTGAAATGCTGCAGATCCAAAGACAACTAAAACTAATGAGATCATATTCCTGAGTTTGAGTAATCCATTAATTAGTGAGAGAGAGAGAGAGAGAGAGAGAGGTAGCGATGTAGTGGGGGGTAAACCCACAGAAACCCAGTTTACCCAACTTTTTTGGGTAGTTTTTCCAATCTTTATGATGTAAATTCATTGTATACATCAGAGTAAATAGTATCAAACTGATGTAAGCTATACAAGTCATACATATATTGTATGATATAGGATATAGGAAAAAACGGAATAGGAAAAAATAAATAACTTGATGCTTTTCTGTAAATATATACAGTATATATTTTCTCTCTTAGTGGTTGTTTGCCCAATGGTGATCACCGACTGAAGGTCATAATTTACAAACCGTTTTCCTTACATCACTGAAGACAGGGGATGGGAACAGTGAGAGAAAGACAGGGAAATGCCAAGACAGAGAAGAGGGTGCAGTGGAGCGGAAGACAGAAAGAGAGAAGGGACTGAGGAAGGGGAATTGAGAAAGATTAGCACCAATAGAAAGTGGCATCTCCAATGACACTCATTATGAAAAAGTACCCAAAATATGCCATGACACACCACATTACAATGTTTTGCTTTCACCTCCACTCACTTCTCTGTGCATTTCACTTCCTCATGTTGATCTCTAGACCGTATCTCTGCCATACACGCGCCCTGAGAGCAGCAGGGTGGTGGCAGGGTCCTGGGACTGCCAGCCAGCGCTGGGTGGTGACTGTAACTGTAAATCCTAAGATCACTGGTTCTCAGCCTCCTCAGAGCTGTGGCGAGACATGCAAATCCACAGCTACGCCAAGCTATTGTGTGTTTGGATGTGTCCCATGAAGACCAAAGTGTGATATTATGGCAGATGCAAATACATGGTGGACAAGAGCCAAAATAAATTAACCTGGAGGGAATATGTGTGAGAGTATTAAATTTAGGTTTAATGAAGTTGTTTGTTGTACCACACCTCAGCCCACCCCACACCTGCTGTGAACCTTGCTTTAGTTTAACAAAAGGATATTTACATAAATGAATTAACTGCAATCAACTGAAGATACATTGCTAAAAGTGTGATTACAGTTATTTTTTCAGGGGTAATGCCAGTTAGGAATGGCTGGCTCTGGCTCTAACCCACAATACTTACAGGAGAGTGTAATTTACCTTACACACACACACACACACACACACACACACACACACACACACACACACACACACACACACACACACACATACACTTACTTGGCTCACCCAACTGGATATTATATTACTAAACCCAAATTGTTACCTTGATTACTCCTTTTATATTATTGTTTTAACACTGCTGTTATTGATGATATTGCACAAAACATAAGACTTAGTAAAGAGCCTAAATGAATGAAGTTCAGACTCAATTTCCCCCAAGAGCATTAGAGTATTATGCACATTTTGTGAGCCTTTACATCTGGCAGTAAACCATTTGTATATGAATTTTGTTCAGAATGTGATCGTAAGAGGTGTGTCTATAGCCTATAGACACACCTCTTACAATCGCATTATATAGGCCAGGTAAGGCAAGGCAAGGCAAGGCAAGGCAAACTTTATTTCATACACAAGGCAAATACAATGTGCTCCACATAAAACAGAAAAAAATACATAAAATGACATTAAAAATGAAAGAAAGAAAGATATTGAGTAGTCACTCTCACACTGGTGACACCTCTGGTCAGCCAGTAGGCTATAACTTCAATTTTTCTTCTCAAAAGGAAATCAATTTAGATGAGATCTTGAAGGATTCTTCGAAGGAGCCTAGAGTCTTTCCAGTGGTCTTACCCCACCGCATAGGCAGGCCCCACAGCCCTTATAGGACTTGTAAATGTTCCTTTAGAACAATACACAGATCATCTAAACAATTACAATTATAAACTTCAAGAAATCCTTCAATTCTCAATACAGGTTTGAGGAACTACTCACCAGAGTTCCTCTAGACTCCTGTTGGGATCCTGTTCGTGATACCAATTGATGAATAATTTTGTATAAAATAGGTAAAACATAAATAAAAGAAATAAACGAAATAAATAAAGATAACACCTGTTACATCTACATACAGATGATTTAGCGGAAGGCCACAGAGAAAAGGAATGTTTTGAGCCGACTTTTAAAAGAGCTGACAGTGGGAGCACATCTCAGTGCTTCTGGAAGTTTATTCCAGTAATTGGGAGCATAATTACTAAAAGCAGCTTCACCTGATTTAGTTTTCACTCTGGGAACAACTAACAGACCGGTCCCAGATGACCTCAGAGGTCTGGGTGGCTCATATCCTAAGAGCAGGTCAGAAATGTATTTTGGAGCTAAGCCATTTAGCGCTTTATACAGTAGACAAGCAGCAGAATTTTAAAATCAATTCTATGGCACACTGGAAGCTAATGCAGTCAAGGCTGGATTATGGACCGGGCCAGTGCCCCAGGGCCTCGGACTGCCAGGGGCCTCTGAAGCCTCAGGCCCGCGGCCCGATACTGCCAAAGGATGTTGAACACCAGGGCCCTCGGCACATACAGCGCAAGCTGACCCCTAGGGCCCCCCGACACCTCGGCACATACAGCGCAAGCTGACCCCTAGGGCCCCCCGACACCTTGGCACATACTCTTTACCGGAGATCAAGCAGAATTTAATGATATATAAGTGGGGGTGTGTGTCTTCATAGTGCAAGGCAACGAGACAAAGAATAGAAATAAAAAGGTATGGAGTCTTCATTTTTTATTTTGGATCATTTTTATGCACTCCTGTTATAAAATGCCCTCTGGTCACTCCATGACGTCAGCTGGTTTGTTCCTATAAATAAAAATTATGCTTAAAAATGACACAACAGGCAGGCATAGAAGGTTTAACACTTGGTTTGCTAATTGCCAGCTTGCTAATAGCTAGCTAGCATTATCGTTATTTTTCCTTTTCTTAAGATCATGAAAAAATCATACTCTTGAGAAAACGGCATAAAGAAAATAATGCTTATAGCTCATTGTCACTTCAGTCTATAGAATCAGACCTTGTCAGACAGCTAGACTTTGATGAACTAGTGGATGATTTTGTGAGGAGGAAGGTAAGAATGACACCCTTATAGGACAGAAAAGGTCCTATACGTAGCAAGAGGCGGGACTCTTACTTCCTATTTGTCGTAAGGAAAAAACTGGGGCAGATCAGACGTCACTCTCACATTCACACTTCCACTCAGTTTGGCTTGATCAATTTACCTAACCTGCACATCTTTGGACTGTGGGAGGAAACCCACGCGAACACGGGGAGAATGTGCAAACTCCACGCAGAGAGAACTCGGGCCAGGGCCAAACCCAGATTTCCTTGCTGAGCCCTAATTGTCTGCCTCTTTTCCTTAGTATCAAAGATAATTACCTCCGTTTTGTCTTTATTTAGCTGAAGAAAGTTTTGGCACATCCAGTCATTAATTTCCTCAATACACTGAATCAGAGAATCTACAGGACCAAAGTCACTTGAAGAAAGAGATATATAGAGCTGAGTGTCATCTGCATAATTGTGGTAGTGAATGCTATTTTTCTGTATGATATGTCCTAGTGTTCCACTAGTATGTGTAGAGGTTGAATGTAGAGGTTGAATAAAAGAGGGCCAAGGATTGAGCCCTGTGGAACTCCACATGTCATACTGACCCTTTCAGAGACAAAGTCACAGATAGACACAAAGTAGTTCCCGCCTTGCAGGTAGGTCTTGAACCAATTTAAGACTGGGCCAGAGAGTCCACCCCAATTTTCTAGTCTATCTAATAATATTGTGTGATCAACAGTGTCAAATGCAGCACTAAGATCCAGAAGTACAAGGGTAGAAAGCTTGCCTGAATCTGTGCTTATACGAAGATCATTCACAACTCTAATAAGGGCTGTCTCAGTACTATGATGGGGTCTAAATCCGGATTGGAAATGGTCAAAGTGAGCATTTGAAATTAAATAGTTGTTGAGCTGGTTGAAGACAATTTTTTCCAGGATCTTACTAATAAAAGGGAGATTGGAAATAGGTCTGTAATTACTTATCACAGAGGCATCCAGGCAACTCTTCTTTAACAGAGGCTTAATAACAGCAGTTTTCAAAGCATTTGGGAAAACACCAGACAAAAGAGCGCTGTTAACAATTTGCAATAGCTCATTCGCCAAACAGCTAAAGACATTTTTAAAAAAGCTTGTGGGCAGAGTGTCGAGGCAGCAGTTGGACGACTTAAGCTGTTGTATAGTGTTCTCAAGTGTTGTGTAGTCAATAGCAGTAAAATTTGCCATAGCCTATTACTTACATTATTTATGCGTGAAGGAAATGGAGGCATAACCTTCCTGTTAGACATGGAAGCACTGATAGTTTGTCTGATACTCACAATCCTATCACTGAAAAAGGCGGCAGATTCATTACATTTAGCAATAGAAAGAAGCTCTGGGGCAATTGATGCTGGAGGATTTATCAGTCCATCAACAGTAGTAAAAAGTGTACGTGCACTGTTTGTATTTTCACCAATGATCTTGGCAAAAAGATCATTAGTGAAAATCATCATATATCATCATCAAATCACGATTTGATCAAATCATCAAATCATCATCATATAAATAATATAATAATATTATATACAATATTATATAATAATAGCCTATAAATATTGTATATATACATTTCCTTGTTATCCACAGATCAAGACAGCTTTCACTGTAACCACAATTTTATCATGTGATTACATTTACTTTAAACCCACACATACCAAGTCAAGTCATTGCAAGAAATAATTCATAGCAACGAGTTTTCTGGAAATTTGCTTTTGTCTGTTCTCATGATTGTTTCCTTATTCAACGTAAACTATTCAAGACAAACAAACATGTGGGTGACGAGCTTGATGATGATGATGATGATGATGATGATGATAAAAAATTGACAAAGAAGATTACGTTTTAATTTAGTTTATTTTGTTGGTGTAGTCATCTTCTGCTTTCCACTTGCACAGGAATAGTGAGGGGGTTTTGTTGGGTTTTTTTGCGGCAGAGACAGACGGAGGCGGAGTCAGAGCTTATATGGCCAGGCTGAAGGGAAGGAGTGAATTCTGCGTAGTCTGCTACTACGAGGTTGTCCTTCCGCCGTCTGTATGTGCAGAGAGCAGTCTGATATCGCTGGGAGGGTGAGCTTTTGTCTCATTTACACACAGAAATAGCTGTTTTACGACTTTTGTTCTAGGTCCAATCAGCAGTATATAACCTTAGCCATGCATAGGTGTTAATACTATGTGTTAAAAACAGTGCTAAAGGCTTCGATGTCCCTCACCTATTTTAGCTCATCGCTGCCTGTATGTGGTCCTTTGTGTCCCAGACCTCCATTGCATTGATGACAGATCCAACGGTTAGCAAAGGAAATGCAGCTAGCTAGCCAGCTGCAAGTTCACTAGTTACAAGCTAAAATAAATGAATAATTAGCGTTCGGTTACTAACAAGCTATATTGCTGTTTATGTCAGTTTGGTATGCTGTTAATTAATGGTAGCTTTTAACATTATCCATCTTGTATTGCCGAAAGCTAACGAGCTATTTCGTTGCCGTTTATTTCAACGCTACGTTAGCTCGCTAACCCTCAACAAGGATGGTTAACGTTAGCTTAGCTACCTCACTAAGTGGGTATTTCTTTGACAGCTGGCTGACGCTAACAGAAAACAGATCCTCAACCGCCACCGAAGTACGAAAAATATGCTAACGTTTGAACCTAAAAAAAAATAAATGGCTAACTGGAATTGGCTAAGGTTACTGGAGGAATACCATTTCCAGTGTTATCTGAATTTATGAAACTAGGTTGTATAACCATTAGCTAGCTTGTGCTGAGCAGTAATTGCACTGTGTTGATTGGAGGTAGAGTCCACCTTTATTTAAAGTCATATCTAGTCTTGCTTATTCAGCATTGAAACTCAGTAACTTAACCCTTAATGGTTGCTGCTTGTCAAGTAAGCTCCATGACATGTTAATTGTTTTTTTTTTTTTTCTTTTCTCCTGATAGAAAATGTCGTGTTGGCTGTGGAAAGAGACCCTGGCTCTGGTAGAGGATTACCTGTCCCTCTGCAGCACAAGCCCACGGCCAGCCCCTCCACCTCCCAGCGAGTCAGCCGCTGCCATGAGGCGCCTGGCCCAGGACATGGAGACACAGCACCACGCTCGCTTCCACTCCCTCGCTCAGACCTTCCTGCGGCAGTGCGGGCCGGACCCCTGCTCCAGCCTCAGGAAGGTGATGGAGGAGCTGGTGGGAGACGGACAGTTGAACTGGGGGAGGGTGGTGTCCCTCTTCACCTTCACTGGGGTGCTGGCCAGACAGCTGAGGGAGCAGGAGGGCACGAAGCCGGGGCTGGACCCCGGGAAGGGGCAGGAACTGGGACAGGGGCCCGGTAACTGCAGGGGACTGGCAGAGACCATAGCCGATTACCTGGGAGAGGAGAAGAGAGACTGGCTGCTGGAGAATGACGGCTGGGTAGGTCTCACACCATCACTGCTTCAAAATTGATTTAAGCTCAAAGAAAGATGGGCTTTAGTTTAATCACTGCTTCTGAATGGACTGATTTACTCAAACATACAAACAAACAGGTGTTGAAATTAGAAGAGTCGACCGAAAAACACAAAGAAGCACAGGTTACATGAGTATAATTAGGGAAAAGTCCAGTGCAGATAACAGAGGCATTTAGATTGTGTCCGGCACCAAGCCAGACTTAAACAGGTGTAAAAAATCCCAGTAAGAATTGAAACTGAAACTGATTTTCCTAAACGTCTTATGTTGAAAACCACCTAGTCTGATGGGATCCGATTCCACTCCTTGGGTATATTAAGATCTATATGTAAGTGTGGCTTGCAGCACTGTCTGCGCTTAGTTGTGATGCAGCCTTTGCATCTAAAAGTCTGCATATATCCTGTATTGCAATCTTATTCTCCTACTCTGTTGACGAGAGGAGCATTCAGACGTCTCATGTGGCTGCCGTGATTATAGGAATTGTAGAGTGGCATTAGCCAAGAATCTGAGGAATGTATGCTACAACAAGGCAGCGTGGACGCCTAAACCAAACCACACAGCTTTTCTATAAAGGGCCCTGATCAAACAATGCTGGCCTCTAGATTATCAGAGAGATGCAGTTTGTGATTTGTAAGGGTAAGACAAAGGCTGTGTTGTGTGACTGTATTGGTCTGTAAAGATTACTCATCCACTGGAAATCAAAAGAGCAAAGTTAATTTTAAACCTGCTTTGTGTGACTTATTCTAATTGTAGTTTACTGAAACTTTACATGGGCTAGTTATGATGGCTCTGAATAGCCGCACTAAGGCCCCAGGACACAGCATGCCTAACCAAGAACACGACTACAGCTGAAGGTCTGCTTTTGTGAATGGGCTCGCCCTGGCTCCCCTCCCAAAGACCCACATAAACACACACCCCTCCTTTCTTCAACTGGCAGCTGGTTCCAACAGACATCTAACCAGCTCCGCCAGATGGACTTTGTAGTAACAGTCAAAGCTTCAGTGCTTTGAATTTGGCATTACCCAAATTGAGAGTTATCCTCGTATGACTAGAAAAACAAGTGGCTGTAAGGCAGCGAGCACCTGGGGCAAAGAACAGGTGCTCTCACTGGTTGACTGTGTGGTTTCAGGCCGAAAACATGAGAGGGAAATACAGCTGTTGGAGGAGCTGAACTGCGTCAGACTTCTATAATCTAGCCTTTGTAGCCAAGTCATGAGCCAGGTCATACCTAAAATGGACAAGTATTATTATAATCAGTTAACATTTGTCATTTGTTTATAATCTTTGGACAAACTGGCACAATTTCCAGTAATAATAATTATAATAAGCTGGTACTTTACCTTTTTACTTTTACCTTTTACTTTAAAGAATTGCTATATTGTCAGGATATTTGAGAATGGCTTAAACTTATACAGTGTAAGATACCAGTAGTACCTCCAGAGTTTGGCTAAATTGTTTTCCGTGTTTGTGGACAAACCCAAGCTTGTGAGTGACAGTGACATTTTCCAGTCTGAACCTGTGTCATTACCACCAGTCACCGGCTAAACGCTGGCATCGTCACTGTGGCTGCTAAGTTGGTCTACTCTGCCAGGCATTGAATTTTGGAAATTGCCATCCACTGTGGCTGGTGGACCAAAAATGAAGTTTCTGCCCTGGTTTGAACATTTTTTTTTCTGTGTTGTCTCCTGTAGGAGGGGTTCTGTAAGTTCTCCCGCAGTGCCAGAGAGGTGAACCAAGACTCGTCCATGAAGACGGCTCTGTTTGCTGCTGCCGGGGTGGGCATCGCCGGACTGACCTTCCTCCTGGTGCGCTAGCTAGCCGCCTTCATCCTTCACTCATTCTCATCCACCTTCTCCATGTCATTTCGCACGATTAAGTAGACATTTGATTCATTTATTCTAACAGCATCACTTCAAAGCAAGTTTAATCTCTGTTGAATTCAGGGTTGTAATTTTAAAATCATCAGCTGAATGTTTGCACATACTCCAACCCCACACATTTAATACTGACATTTGTCACTTGCTCCTTAAGATTGTAAAAATGATCTCAATGCCTTCAGAAACGATGGAGTAAGCGATATCGGTTTGCATATCTTTCTCAGACAGGTTCATTATTAAAGCACAGGTTCCCACACAGAACCACCTTGCTGTCAAAGTTTTCTATTTTCGGCTGTGCAGCTACAAAACATTGCATTTCAGTTTTCTAGCGCCTATTGTTTTTGATTTTGTTTTAATTTCGTCGGCTGCCTTTACTTCACGTGTTTACCTGAGCTGTGTATGTGATATAGAGCCATGCTAGTGTAAAACGTATAAATTAATATATTATATTTATATGAAATGAAACTGTAAGCAGTGGCCATTTTCTAATTGATCCACAGCTAATTCAATTGTTTCATTGTTTTCTCTAGTCTGTCCTACATTCATGTGAAATGTCTGTGATTTACATGGTCACCAGAGCTGTGCATCTGTAGGAAGCAGTGAAGACGACCAGACAACGGTGCTATGATATGTTGTGAAATCAGTCTGACAAACCAGGGACCAATCCGAATTTAAACTCTTTGCTATTAGAACAAACCGTTGCTATGGCAATTCCCCCAACAGATCTCTCTTCTAAGCATTATATTTTTACATTGTTTTGTTCTATTTATTTATGTCACTGTTTTTTAATAAAAAAAGATCCAATCATGGAGTTCTTGATTCTTGTGACTGAATGAAGTTCAGTGAGATGGCTACCCTCTAAGGGTGGTTTTTGTTTTGTTTTTGTTTTTATTTAAACTACCAACATGTTGACATCACCTTTTCTAACTTCCTGTATCCCCCAAAACTTCCACTTAGCAGGCATCTTCTGTGCCTCTGACTCATTTCTCTCAAATGTCCCTTATAGTATTTCTAATAATCAAATTACATATGGAATGTGTAGTGCACACCATTCCCCCTCCCTTCATCTGCAGACATGTTGTTATAAATTAGAAATGAGGATGGGGACTCCGCTGTCTGTCTGTCTCTGTGCTCGCTGTTCCTCGGAGCATCACACCGCTCCAGTTACACAACAGCCTTTATGAGTACAGCAGCTGCAGTCTAAGATCAGACCATTATACTATTAGCACTACAGTCAATTCCAGTAATAAACGGCATCCTATAAGGCACAAGTGAGTAGCAACAGATTTTTAAAGAATCAGGATTGAAATTATACTACTATTGATAGAAATAGTGCTTTTACTTTGCTTTTATATATGTAGAGTTGGGATCCAAAATGAGATATCCACCATTTGAAAAAAGTGTCACCTTGTCATTGATTGCACAAAAGAAGAGAACACATGATAGTACTTTTTAAAGGTTAGTACATAACCCAAGTCCTTGGTTGACGAAATTATGGCACATTTACAGACTGGATCATCTAGATTTTTCGTTTGCCACATTTATTGCCACCCAGCCAAAAGGATGGACTACACAATCCCAAAGTTACTCTACCGGATCGCCCTGTTGCAGTTCATCATCACATCAAAAAGCCCATGAGAGCGAGCTCTGGGTGGTGGAGTCACATCGGCTCCCTTTGTCTCTACCGTCTGTTGACCCAACACAATTAATCAGCACGCCATCTACAGAAACACACCCATCCTCTTCACAAGGCACACACACCTTGTTACACAATCTTTCACATGAAATCGGTTGATGAGTCGATGCCTCCAGTCCTGTAGTCAATGAGATGCTCACAGGATGAACCCAGTGACACAACGTGAACTTGGATCAAGGCTCTACCTGACATTTTGGTTATTTATGATATAGTCCTGCAAGCACGCCTTCCAGTATGGCTGAAGGTAACTTTCGAAAATGGTTAATTGGGTAAAATGAATACAAATTAATAAGATTTTATTAGTTTTGCGATGAACTCACATTTTGTCTACAGGCCACAGTGGCTACTACATTCTAAACTTTCCCATCCAGCCACCTTCACTGTTTTTCCATAGCCAATTGTGTTTTTTAGAATATAATCAAACCTCCAAATGATGGTTGGTTATCTCTCGAAGTAGCTGGTAGAATAGATTAATTTATCAGCCATTACCGTTTGGCTGGTGTTAATTTCTCAGCCTGTCTATGGGATATCAAAATTTTAACACTCAATGTCTGAAAAGCACTCCAAATGTAGACAGAACATTGAAATTCCAAGCTGACAAAAGATTATTGATTTAAAAAAAAAAAAATCTTCAGTACTTTGTCTACTTCCTGTTTTTGTTCTTGGTTCCAGTGAATTCCATGTTTGTGGGGGATTGCAGCAGGGAGTACACCATGAGATTACACAAAAAACACCACAAAATGTAACTGTCATCTGTTACTGTACTGTATATTGCAAAGTAGGCTATACTGTTCAGAAACATGTTTGAGGGGTATAATGGCATCAAGACTGAGACTATAAACTGTATGATAGGCCTACTTGTACATGACGATAATAAGACTGTTCAAATTACAGTCTGTAGATTGGAATCAAATATTTTTTAAAATCTCTAGATGAATTTTTTTATATTTTAAAATAAAATATTTATCTGCACATTCTATGGATTGTGGTAAAGTAATCCAAACGTAATTGAAAGTAATCAATATTCATATTCCACTGGTTACTGATTATGGTTTTAATCAAGTAATCAGTGATCTGTCATAGACAATCATATACACAAATACATTGTGTGTATGGGGAGACGTGTTTGTCAACAAGCAAAGGAATATAAGATAAACAAGAGATATTAAACCAATTAAGGAATAAAAGAACAAGAGATCCCATTACAAACGTGTCCATCACAAATGGGGAGCTTTGTGTGTGTGTGTATATGTGTGTGTGTGTGTGTGAGTGTGTGTGAGTGTGCATGTGTGTGTGTAGCTGTGATGCTGCAGTGAGGCCATTGTGCCTGGAACTGTCTGACTCCCCATATGCAGACAAAGAGCCCATGTGTTGGCCTTTGCCATTTCTTAGAGCAGTGAAACTGACCTCATTTCCCACAGTGCATGGGGTAGTTTCAACACCCACACACACACACCCACACACACACATATAGTCTCTCTCTCATACACCCACAACATTAAAGTTCACACCGTTTTGTAAAATAGAGAACCATGCCTGCTTTTGATGCGGCTTATCTGTTTCCTGTTGACTTTTTTTCCCACCAGCAGAGCATCACAAACAGACACATTCAAATGCCAGTTATCGTCGCTATCTGTTTATCTTATGGATTATGGAGATTACTGTGTCTTCTCCGGACCCCAGTGACGGCAGCCTCCCTTTAACCATTTCACCACTCAATCTGACGGCTTAACGAACCATCCTGGACGTTCAGAGCCACAATAGCCTGTTTTGTCTTATTCTGTAAGCTGATTGATGCGCTTAGGGAGAGGGAGGCTAGCTAGGCCTCTGTGGTCTGGGTTCAGCTTTTTCTGATGGTGTATGGGACGCACAGCAGCTGGTGGACCGGGGATCAGCATGGCTGGGGTTTCTCAAATTCCAGATGGGGTTTCTGGACTGATAATGGGAGTCTATGTGACATCCTCGCTGATCGGACTCCTTCTATAGCCCCCCCCTCCCAATAAAAACATCTATCCAACCTCCCTCATCTCTGACCTCCTAGTTGCGCCTGTCAAAGGAACAGGCAGAGGGAGAAAAGGGTTTGAACCTGAACATGAGAAACTCTCTGACTCCAGGATTAAACAACGCAACAACAGTAGTATTAGTTACAGCAACGTGCAACAGGACAGGACTCCTCTTCCCTTCTTTACCCAGGATGGTGGAGATGTGATGGAAGGTGGCCTTGAGCGTAGAGAGGCACTGCTGTTACTTGATCCCCACATCAGCCAGTGTGTCCATTAACAGCCATGTGTCCTGTCAAAGTGCCACTGAAGTTAGGTCAGATTTTAGGATGCATCGTGCTCCATTCATAAACTTGTGGAGGGCCATATAATAAAAAAAAAAGCCCCGGATGCATGAGTGATAAGCCCGTTTCATTTGTCTGCGTAATTGATGGGAAGCTATTTCCATGCCATCGTGATTTCTCTGATATGATTTGATTAGATCTTGTGGAAACAGGACAGGACGTTTGACATCGCAGGTCGCTCTGATCTGTGACGAGGCGGACGATGGTATCTGTCTGTCAGCCAGCCGGCGCTGCCAGCTGCTCATTGTGTCCTACAGAGAAATAAATCTGACTGCCAACCAGACTGACACTCATCAGTCAACTAACTACTTGTGAAAATCAACTTGGTGGGAAATGAACAGATCGTTAGTTCGGCAATCATATTTTATTGCGTCTCTTGGAAATAGTTACAAATTGATTACAAATTGGTTACATCAACAGTATGTGACTATGATAGAAAAATGCCAATACTTAAAATGTTTGTTTTCAAATACAATATATATATAATATAATATCCAGTTTAGGTTTAAGTTGCATGTCCACTGAAATACTTGTTAAAAATTTGTCATTGTGTTAACATTTATCAAATGTGTCATTTATCAATAGGAACAGTGAGGCACCTAGACTCATAAACTGCATAGCCCAATGCGTTATATATATACTGTATATCCCTATATATTGGGAGAAGAAGTGTATATAGTTTATGTTAGGTATGAGTACAAAGTAGCTCTATGTTTGATAAGTAAGTAAAGAAAGGGCCTGTATTTTTTTGAATACGGCCAGACAGACGTGATGAGAGCAGTTCCTCAGGTAGCAGTCAGCTGAAACACTTCTAGGCTTGCATCGTGCACACACTCCACATTTTAAATGTGTACATTCATGAACAGAAGGTGGATCAGCGCCCGGCTCCCAGGAGCTGCTCGCATCATCGTCCTGTCTTTGGCTATATTCACACGGAAAAGAATAATCTGGTTTGTGGTGCAGCTCTGATCTTCTCATGGCTGTCAACGAGGACCAAATAGCCTGATGTTCGTCTATGATGGAAAACACTTTATGTGCGTGTATTTGTATGTATAGAAAGTATACTATTTATCTAAACATGGAGAAACCACATGGAATTTATTTTTTTCTTTGTAAGAGCAAATATGAGAAGATCAGGTTTGAGCCACAAAGAGCTCTGATTTCAAAGAGAAATCATTTTTTTTCTGTTGCGGTGTGAATACAGCCTTGGTTTCGGTCTCCCCTCCGCTGGTGGAAATTGCATCCTCCCTTCTTTTCTACACCTTTCCTCCAAGGCTGATCGCCTTCACCTGCGCCACCACCTGGTCACATGAGAGAGAGAACAAAAAAAGTAAACAGGTTTTGTTTCTTTCTGCATCCCAATGAGGATCTACTTTGTGTGTAGGGATAAATGTGTCATTCAGGTGTCCTTGGGTGTGGTATATAGTCGCTTTGTAGTCGTTCACAATCCTCTAAAATGTTACTGTTTTGTAAGATAGCAAATAACTTCTATAACATCTAATAGTGAGCTTTACTATCATGCCAGCAATCACTTTTTACGAGTAGGTATGACATTTTTCAAATGATTTATATCTCATTTTGGAATTTAACTCTTCACATATAGTGTACACTCTCCTTTTCCTTCACATGTGTATTCCTGATGGAGAGACTGAGGCCAAAATGTTAATAAAAGACTAGGGAGCATTGATGTTTTGTCTCAGCGTAACAGAGAGAGACCTCACATAGTAATTTAATTTTACATTTTAAGCATTTAGTTGATGCTCTTGTGACTTACAATGAGTGCAGCAGAATACATTTTAATTCCTGGGCCACCATCATTACGAGGAGTGCAAGGGTCAGAGCTATCATGTCAGATGGGAATATTCCTGTGACCCAAGTGCTCATGATCTAACTCTAACCCTATGATAGAGAGGAGCTAGGAAAGGAAGTAAGAGCTGAGGAGAGAGGTAGAAAGGATTTCTTTCCCCTATATTGCCAATGATGTAATTCAGTGACCTGTTTAGCCTTATGCGGGACATAAAAGCATGTCAAAGTCCTGAGGACAGGTGTTGTAGTCTAATGTGTGTCTAATGAAGTCAATAACCAGAGTGGTTGAGAGCTTAAACACAGAGGTGGTAAATCCCAGTGTTTCCCCTGTATTTCCCTGCATGAATGACAGGCCAGTGCAGCTACAAATCTGCCACCACAAGTAAGGACTGATCAAGGAAACACATATAGATACTGTATGTAAAACTAAAAACTGAAACTAAAACAGGGTGTGGATGTGGAACCCAAACCAAAATGACCCCACCCACCACTATGTAAAATAATATCTCTTATGGGAAGTACTGCGTGAGTACTACAAGTTTTTGTACTACATGGAATCCTACATATGACTACATGTAATACATCCAGACATTGCATAGAATGTAATGCAAAGATGTACATATTCTTACTTGAGATGCAAACGATACTACAGCTGATAAAATGTTAGAGGTTTGGAATTTAAGAGTTCATTTCCAAAACTATACATATCCATTTTGGGAAAAGTCTGTCTGGATCTGGACTCAGTCTGTAAAAGTGCGACCACTTTGACAACCAAGGACTTAATTCTATTAATCACTGTTTTCAAATAGTGAAAAAAAACCCCAATTATAAACGTATAAAGTTTATTTTTTATTTTTTTTAATGAACACAGCATAAGCGTCACAGTGACTAACCTGTTCAACATTGGGAAAACTCCCCTTCTGCAGCTTGGAGTAGATCAGCTGACCGTTTACTGTCACCTCAAAGCTGTCTGTGGGGCGGAAATAAGGCAATGATTGTAAAAATGCAACAACAATAATGCAAGATGGTAACATGTCTCTTAATGTGTGTCTCAACATAAAGCCTATGTTTGCAATAAAACAGGTTCACTCTGAGAGAATGGGCACCAGGTCCCTTCACCACAGCTTAATGGGACTTGAATATACAGCATGGGACATATATGACATTACACTCCAGTTCTTGTTGAATCTGCATTTGTGAATCAAATTATGTTTGTGGCATGGCTTGTGTTAATTTGTGGATTTTTGAGACTTTGGTTTCACTTATGTACGTGGACAGATGCCATTTCAACAATTTCTATGACATTGTTGGCTCTGAAAATATGTTGCTTCTAAAAATATTAACACATCTTTAAAAAAAAAAAAAAAAAATTTGGTAACTTTTGTGAAAACCTGTGGGATTTTTTTTCAAATATTTGTGGATGGTGAAAAATATAATAGTTTATTATCTGTATCTTATTGTTATTTCTGAATACTGAAACACAATTCACTCCATAGGTTTAACCTCCACTACATTCCTAAATATAGTGTGTATGTAGCCTGATGTAGGTGTTGAGGACATGTGAGCTTACTGCGCCGCCCCTTGGTGCCCGACACCTGCGCATCAGGAACGCTCCGCTTTATGGCAGAGGACAGCTCCTGGAAGTAACTGCCGTGGCCTCATCCGCTACTGTAAACAAGAAGACACACAACAAGATGAGTGAGAAACAGCCCGCTACACATATTGACTGGCCCTTTGAAACTTATTTCTCTAATATTGAACAGAAAGCCGTGAGGAGATTCTCAAGGACAACAGTTTGGTGGCCAACTGCCAGTTCTCACGCACTGAGCCGCGTGGGACTCACGCAACGCTTTCCATACGCAACGGACTAATCACACGCACTCACGCCACACCTCCTGTTTATCATGCTTTGAAATGCATATATTGGACATTTATTATTTTATTACATGCAGAGAGACACGGGCGCGTGCTTCTTCTGATCGCGCCTGCGTGAGCGAGCTGTCAGCAGCAGGCAGGAGTCTGCCATTAGTAGCGAGGGCCCGCCCACTGCAGCGCACTGGCCAATCACGTGCGTTTATGTAAATAACTTAGCGCAGCACAGCCAATCATGCCACGCCTGCGGCAGGGCGGCTGCTGCAGAGACAGCAGTGTTGCGCTGAGGCGAGAGAGCAGACAGACGAAAACTGAAACATAAAAGTTAATACTGTTCAGAGCTGACCTCTGCACTGACTCCATTTTGTCAAGGTGAAAAATACTGTCAGGGAAAAAAGGCTAATTTCTTCCACTGAATGGGTGAAATAAAGGGAGAAGAGGGAAAGACCTGAAGGACTTCTATTCTAGGGAGGGGTTAAAGCCCCAATATGCAATTTGTAAAATTGCAACCCTGTAAAATTGGGGCATTTTCTCATTCGTTTAAACTGATTTATGTCTTCATCTTTATGGGATCTCAGTTCTCCAAAATATATACACTTTAGTTATCATTTTAATGCGTGAATACATTAATCAAAGCAGAGAACCAGTCAGAAAAGATGCCACTTATTTTTCAGGAAAAAGACCCTATTCGTTTTAATATTTTTGTTTTAGCCTACTATTTTACTACAATTAAAAACTGCACTTCTGCATAGACTCAACGAAGTAGGCTACATTAAACATTAACAATAATAATAATAAAAAAAGATTAGTTGTTGAAATATAGGCTACCTAGTTGGTTTCACTTAGCCTATGTTTTATGTCATACAGTAACCATGTAAGCCTGTTAATCATAAACATATAGACAATTGTATAGTCTGAACCTTTGCTATGTGGGAGATTTGTGTGACTGGTGTGACTGGACCTGCTGGAATTTTACTTTAATGCCCTGCTTTAGACGGAAACTAACAAGCTAGCAGAGGAGAAAAGAAAACAAAGTTTGTTAAGCTTGTGGTTGAAAAAAGATCAGCCTCCATCAAAAATCTCAAGCCAAACATAAACAAATGACCAGGCAAACCAGAACCAGCAGGCCGCTGAGGAAGCAGTGGGTGAGGCAGATCATCTATTGGAATGTTTTCTCTGGTTATGATTCATGCAAAATGGAAAGAAAAAGAAAGAAAGGCTCGAGTTTTAGCTGTTGATTAGACTATAAAAACTGCTTTTGGCCAGGCGCAAAAACAGCATCATCAGAGAGTCAACATCCCATAGTCTAGAGCATGTGTGGCCCAGGATAATTTAACCCATGAGAAGCTGGCCTGAATAAGCTCGTGAGCCTTTTTTGACATCCATTTCGAGGAGGAAAACCCATTTGGGCCAGGCTGCACCCTGTGCTGGTGGACAGTAGATGGTCTACATGGCGGAACAGTGGATAGTTTAAAAATATATTGGTTTCCATCAATAAACATGTTTTAGTACCAGTGGCACAAAAACATTCCCAGCTTTTCGTTTAAATTAAAAGCATGTTCGAAAAAATCGAGTCATTCCCTAACAGCACATCAAACTGCGAATAAAAAGCTACGAATCGGGAAACTTCAGTTAACTTCATTTACGTTGTTAGCAGCGCATTTAGGCAGGGGCAGGCTATTACCTGTGTCCAAAATATATTTCATATCAATGTGATTAGCCTACATGTAGGCTATAGTTATTACGTTTTTTCGCCAGTTGTCTGGGTATGTTTTACTAAGTTTCTGCAGCCTGAAACATATTCCGAAGTAATGTGTCGGTATCGGTTAACAATAAGCTACAGTAGCCTATTAGATGTTAAAATTAAATTGAATTAGTGAAATCAAATACTCACCAATATTCAACGTGGACAACAACAGTCATGGTTTTGCAGTTGTATTGCTTCTAAGCAAGCAGCTGATAAATGTTGTGACTGACCAGAAGCTCGAGCTGAACAAACTGCCTCAACTGAGTCATAATTAGGAGGACCATATTTTCCAGGTAAACCACACCCAGTGGGTGGACAAACAGGTCTGTCTACAGCATGACACAGCATTATTATCTGCAGTGACTTCTTTTATTCGATTAATAGTAGGCTATCATTTCAGTATTAGTTAGATTCATCGTTAATTTAACCTGGTATTTCCATTGAGAATTTTTTTTTCTTGGCAGACCTGGCCAGCATTATAACAAACATAAAAGTTGCAAACAGACATGTAACAAATGCATAATGCACTCAAAGTCACAAAACTGGTGAGTGCAAAGCCAAAACTCCCAACAAAGTGCTCAGAAGTACGGAAGCGTATTGCATTCACCAAAGAAAAAAAAAAAAATCGGAGATGGTTTCTCGTAATTATGACTTCCGTATCTCAGAATTATGACTTAGTATCTCATAATTACGAGATAAAGATCTCGTAATTGTGACTTAGGATCTCATAATGAGATAAAGATCTCATAATTATGAGACCCTAAGTCATAATTATGAGATACTAAGTCATAATTATAAGATCTTTATCTCATAATTATGAGACCCTAAGTCATAATTATGAGATACTAAGTCATAATTATGAGATATTAAGTGATAATTATGAGATACTAAGTCATAATTATGAGAGGGTGTAGTCCTCAAAACTCAACAAGAGAGACCGGTTTCAAATCATTTTGCAGTGATTTCCATGCAGTGGGAGCAGGATACATAAGGCCATTTTGCCCAGTTCTGACCAGTGATGAGGTGGGAAATGAAAAGGTGACATATAAAAAAGGTGCAAATTTAAGTCATGGAGATGTAGGTCAGCTAAAATGGAGGGTAAAGTGACTTCAGGTGGGTTTACCCTCCACTCCATCCCTGCTGCTGAACTTACAGACTGATCCCAGAAACAGTTCTAGTTTTAGAGATGTGAGAGATATATCGCCCCAGGCTTTCAATGCAATCATCACATTATAATAAAGCAGATGGGGTTGTGTTGGGAAAATACAGTAGGCCTAATTCACAAACTGACTGTGGATGATCCAGATGAGCAGTCGATCAGATTGGTCGGAGGCCGCGTGTCTCAGACGAACAGAGGTTTTTCTGTATGTGTATCAATACACCAGCAGCTGCTGCCCAACTGAGGAATCTGGGGGCCTCTTCTCGGACACCAGGCCCACTGTCTGCTATCGTAGGCATACAGTCAAGAATTTTGGCTTATTGTACACAAGGTCAAATACTATTTCAGTGCTCTATAGACTAAAGCCTTGATACGTTGGCAACAGTGAAGGATGAGATATCCACCACTTGTGAAAATAAATAAAAATCGACCCCATCTCTTAAAAAATGTCTGCTTGCATTACAGTATGGGTTACTATTAGTTATGTGTCATCTTAACACCTTTGCTTACAACATGACTTTGTTTTGGAGGATGGTATCATCCATGTGTTTAAAATATAGACTCATGAATTTCAGGTAGCAAAAGTTTTCCATGATGAATAAAAGCAATTTGGAATGAAACTCTTCAAATGTAGATAGGTAATTCTTGCTGGACTGTGCGAACGAGGGTGCTGAAGACAGAAGAACAGAAACTTTTTAACATTTTATTAGTTTAAAATGATATACGGTACAAAATGTATACAGTAATACCCTTAGTTTCTCAGTTCCCCTGCATAAAATATTTTAATCTGTTCAGCTCGTGCCAGATAACAGTATCTATAAGATACACTAGATTGTAATTTGCTCATACAATAGTTGATGACAAAGATATAGCAATAGTACCTTTGTAACATTAAAAACTATCAGCAATTTTTGGTGGACACATTTTGAGAGTTCAATACAATAAAATTACATACATTGTTCTGTAAAAGTTGCATTGCAATCTGCCCATATTTTACAAGATTTTCAAATTCATGTATATCTTTCATTAAGTATGAAACAAAAGAAAAAGTTGTGATACAAGTCTTTATACATTTATAAAAATGATCTGGTGACATACTGCAAAGAGTCTTGCAATGTGAATCTCAGCAGCTTTCCTCTGAAGCTGCTGTAACAGAGACGTACAATGCACTTAGAATTGTTCTGGGTTTTTTTTTTGTTTTTTTTTTTTAAACAAGGCAACTTCTCAAACTTCATAATAAATACTAGACCCTCCGCAGTGATATTGTACCTGTTGATAGCCATTTTCATATATAATATACTCATAACATATAAACTTGTAAAAAATATCTTTAAAACTTTTTTTCCCCCCGTTTACTTATTAAAAAAAGGTCATGGTAGTTGATTTGTGTTTGACACAGCATTTGGCGGGACCAACAAAAACGTAACACAGTCGGCATGCATTGGTTTCCATGGAAACACGGGCGTGATTCTTCCAGTTGATTGGTTGTGGCGTTTGCACATCTTCCTTGTCCGTGGCTTTGACTAAATAGATCATAACAGTGCGCCGCTCCACCTCACCCCGACCCCAGCCCCTCTCTCTCTCGCTTTAAACCAATCACAGCATCAGCCTCATTGATTGGCGGGACTCCCTGACCCCGCCCCCTGGGTCGTGGGGGTCTTCTTGTGGGAACGTCACCTTATCTGGCGTGTAGTCATTCCGCTTCAGATCTGGAAAATGAGAAACGCAGAAGTAGACGGTGTCAGGCGCAAACCTAGATGGTGTTACACAACAGAATCTTCATTATCTTGTATTAATTGTGTTTGTACTTTTGTCTCTTTCTCTCATTTGTTTTGAGGTGAGATGTTGTGCTAAGATGTTTATGATAGGTGCCTTGGATTTTTATATGTCACCTGCACAAATTAGTAAATCCGTTTAGGAATAAGCTAGCTGAACAGCAACTGTAGAAGATCCCTTACCAGGAAGTTTGAGTTTCCGACAGCAGGAGTTGCAGTGGTGCTTGGCGCGAAAGTTCCTAATGGCGTCGTCCCCCAGGTTGGCAGGTCCAAATATCATATCATATGATCTGCAGGACCAACAACATAGTTATTCAGTAGCACATTACTAGCAACAAAGTGGCCGGTAAAGCTGGATCTGATGGAATATCAAGATGCAAGAAGCAGAAAAAGAGATGCTGGCTTGTGTGAGAACTTCAGAGGGCACTTACCCCTTCTCACCACTCTTTATAACAGATGGATCTGTCAGGATCTCCCCAACACCTGCAGACAGGCAGACAGGCAGACAGACAGGCAGACAGACAGACAGACAGACAGACAGGCAGACAGAGAGGCAGACAGACAGACAGACAGACAGGCAGGCAGACAGACAGACAGACAGACAGACAGACAGACAGACAGGCAGGCAGGCAGACAGACAGACAGACAGACAGACAGACAGACAGACAGAGAGGCAGACAGACAGACAGACAGACAGAGAGGCAGACAGAGAGGCAGACAGACAGACAGAGAGGCAGACAGACAGACAGACAGACAGACAGACAGACAGACAGACAGACAGAGAGGCAGACAGACAGACAGAGAGGCAGACAGACAGACGGAGAGGCAGACAGACAGACAGACAGACAGACAGACAGACAGACAGACAGACAGACAGACAGAGAGGCAGACAGACAGACAGACAGACAGACAGACAGACAGACAGGACATTTCAGCTTCTGTACATAATCAAAGACATTAACCACTGCAACAGCACAAATTTACCTCTGCCATATGTACAAGGCTTGGACTGTGGTGTAGTGGTAGTTGAGGAGGTCAATTCATCTAATATAATCAATTATAACCAGAGAAAGGAAACAGGCTTACAACCCATTATGAGTCCAACCTATAGTTTTAGAATACCTGAAATTTAGTAGCACTAATCCTGGAGCACTGCTGAGATTACACCACCAAGTGAACTTCACAATGACTAAATAATAAAAAACAAAAAGGCCAATCAAGATATTTGTTGACTATTTAAATGCATTCAAAGTCCTGTTGAGTGTCCTTGTTCCTTGTGTCAACATGTAATGTGAAACTAAGTTGTCAAGTTGTTGCTGCACCAGTTTCACCAGGACACATTCCTGTTCCTATGATTTATTGTACTTGGTGTTTAAAGTTATTCTGTGCTGTGGCACGTTCTCTGACACTAAGATATCATCTCATCTCATCTCATCTCATGAC
This sequence comes from Centroberyx gerrardi, assembly GCF_048128805.1. Lineage (NCBI taxonomy): Eukaryota > Metazoa > Chordata > Actinopteri > Beryciformes > Berycidae > Centroberyx > Centroberyx gerrardi. The sequence goes on along the minus strand of NC_135997.1, from coordinate 23,768,352 downwards.
AGTGGGTCCAGCGGGCCGTTTGTACCTTGCAGGTCGAGCACCAGCAGCTCTCCGCGGGTGTACTCGTAGGTCCAGTGGCTGAAGGCCAGCATGGTCTCCTCCAGCAGGTTGGTGGGGACGATCTCGTCTCCGTTGTTGTTGTTGAACTTCCTGAACTCTCCGGTGATGCACTCCTCGATGGCGAACCACTGGCCGGCAGAGTGACAGTACAGCAGGAACACCTCCAGGAACCTGCACAGGCAGAAGGGACTGGCTCAAAAAGGGCAATTCTGACAAGAGTGTCCCAAGGTGTCTCTTCTGTTGTTTTAGGAGCCTTGAGAGTTACGAAACCTCAACCTTAAAGAAAATACAATTCTTTGACTTAAAATTGCATTGCTCGAACTGATTGAAAGGAAAACTGGTAGACGATTGTTTTCTTGTACCTATATCATGTATTTATAATTATGAAAAAAGGAAATGTTTAATATAGATTTGTGAGCATGACTGTCCATAAAGTGTTCCTTCAGTTGTCTCAGGTAATTTGACAAGACAATGTCGTAGGATAACAAGCTCCTGACTCCAGAAAAAAATCTCAAGAAATTTGAAGACAAGATGTTCTTTTGCAGAATAAGAGGCTAAACGTCACGTCACGTTAGAAATACTGTGTAAGCCTAAATCAGTGTGTCAGTGCCTGGATGGTGGCAGTCACTTTTCAGCATTTGACATGCACAGTTTGAAAGCAGCAGACGTGTTGCAACACCACTGGAAAATATCTGTGGGAGAGTGTCTTTTAAGCTAGTTCAAAACGGAACGGAAAAACTGGAGCTTGAATGAAGTGGAATGACACATATACATATATGCTGGAAATGGCCAGTGGTTTACATTGTGATAGTCAACAAGCAATATGCAGGGTTATAATCAGGCACACACACACACAAACACATGAAAACAGTTATCTCCTATCAGAAATGAACAGGAATTGTGTCTCCAAAAACCATGAGAGCAGAGGCTGCACACCACCCTCCACAGATCCACTGCATTGTGCCATGTGTGTCTTTACCTCGGTGAATAAGGGATCGTCTTCGGCCTGATTTGGTTGAAGGCAAATGTCAGCTTCTGAGCAGCTCGCTGCTGTTGAATTTCCTGAAACGACAGACAGACACCGGTCAAACAGTGCTATGATAGGGTTTGCATTTCAATTTCAATCTACTGATGAGGTCTTTTCATGTCAGTGTCACTACCCTGATAAAGGAATGTGACATACTGTGAGCGTAGGAAGGGGGTGGGTGAAGGCTTGACAAGAGAGCAACTGAAACACTGCTAAAATAAAGGCTTATTAAAACTTCTTCACAAATTGAGTTGCTATGGCATTTTTGTGGTTTATTTGTGTTTACTTTTGCCACAGTTCTTACTCCTTCCCCATGCTTTTTCACAAACCATACAGTCACCCATCCCCAAAGCGGCAAGCACCGTTAGCAGTAACCTTCCTCTTGTGCAACAGCCTGACCAACAACCTCTTTTTCTCCTTAGCAAGCACTGCAACGCTTTTACTGCGAGTGCTGACAAGTGAGCGTGTTCTGGTGTTAAGCCTGCCAGATGTTGATCATTCAAAATATTTCAGCTTGAACAAACGTGTGCCGTGCTTTCAAAGCGCTGCAGACAATATAGTTCAATCAGGGATCAGATCCTGTGTATTGGTAAGTGAAATTCTGAAGAAAGTGTGGCCTACGGCGGGGTGGTGTGTGTGTGTGTGTGTGTGTGTGTTTGTGTGTGTGTGTGTTCCCTACCCTGAGACAAAGGTGCAGCACAGTGTCCTCCTTGTAGATGCTCTGCCAGGTTTGGACCACCTCCGGAAGGAAGGACTTGACTATGTACAGGTGCCCCGGCTTTAGGATGTCGTACTCTGACCAAGTGCAGAGCACCTTGAGGGCCCGTCTCAGCCCCCCGCCCATCTCCTCCTTGCTGAGAAACTCTATTTTGGCACACAGGCCCCGCTGGGCCCAGGAAGACATGCTGTTGTTGATGGTGTTGGGGGAGCTCTCCTCAAGACGGTACACAGTCACTGGCTCTCCTGAAACAATACACACACACACACACACACAACGGGGCAGGTGTGAGTTCGATCCACTGATACAATTTGGTAAAATTGTACTATGGGTGTGATAGAATAGAATAACGGCTCTGGAATCAACTGTACATTTGCTGGCCTAAGATTGAATCCTGCCGTCTCTCCCATGTCTCCCTTCCTTCTTTGTCTGTGTAAAGAAAATAATTCTCTATAATAATAACTCTCCTTAAAATGCAAAGTTGTACGACAGGTGCCATGTTGCTGTCCACTTACAGTGTTGGTGGTTGTAAATATATAGTAATGATTATGCCACGATGAGATGCTTATTATTCTAAAGATAAGCTGGCACTGACTCACCAGCATTTACATTTGAAGGCATTCAGCAGATGTCATTTCCCTGAATGACTTGCAATAAGTGAAACATCAGAGTCAGAGCAGCACTGCGGTGGTAACATGATCGCCACTGCAAAAACATCCAAATCTTTTGGGCAATCACTCTTACTGAGACATGAACCAGGATTGTGAAACCAACAAGGCTGTCGCAAAAACAACACAATGGCATCTAAGCTTGATTCAACAACAGCTGTGGTGTGGGTGTGGTGCAAGCATGAGGAAGTGTGGGTGGAGGAAAACAATGTAAAAACCATCCGTCTTATCTGGCTCCTAACTTCCTCATTCTCTAACTGGCACAGAGACGGAGGTACTTTCACCTGACCTGACATGTCAATATGCAAATATAACCCAGTCTTACCTCTAGGGGGCACAGGGGTGAAGGGGATACTCTGGGACAGCCGCATCAAGTTGTTGCGCTCCACAGCTACAGGAGACACACACACACACACACACACACACACACACACACACACACACACACAGGTCAACACACAACTCTAGCAGGAGAGTTAACAGGGGCAAAACTACTTTGCAGGGTTGCATGATTTTGGATAAAGTGATAATCCTGAATTGCTGGATGCTGTGATCATGATTATATGAGAAACAAAATATTTTTTTAATACACTTTTGTGTCAACTTATTGACAATTTTCTACTATAGCTGGCATTCTAAATGAGGTAAAATGTTTCAATATTGCCAATATTCTACAATTATTAGTCCTGGAAGTTATATACAATTATATTAACTGTGCACCCTTCCACCCTACAGTCTAGATAACAGTTTGGAAGAATCCAAATCTCACCTGAATACTGGTAGTTTTCCATGGGCTTAAAAGGGGAGCCAATGGCTACAGAAGGAAACAAAGAGGTTGGCCATTAACCTTTCTGTAATACCGTCTACACAATTATTTGATAACAGCTGATGAATGTGTCATTGACAATCATTTAGACACATTAATTCAGATGAGTAGCCAACATCCTGAGCTATTACACCATCAACCAGTAGAGGTCTCTGGACTCCTACATTACAACCAAGTCAATTCAGCACAGCGCACATGAGAACAAAGTAATAAGGTCTAATATACAAGCTACTGGGCTGATCTATGGATACCAGATATACACTCACCGGCCACTTCATTAGGTGCATCTGTTCAACTGCTTGTTAACACAAATATCTAATCAGCCAATCACGTGGCAGCAACTCAATGCATTTAGGCATGTAGACACGGTCAAGACGATCTGCTGAAGTTCAAACCAAGCATCAGAATGGGGAAGAAAGGTGATTTAAGTGACTTTGAACGTGGCATGGTTGTTGGTGCCAGACGGGCTGGTTTGAGTAATTCAGAAACTGCTGATCTCCTGGGATTTTCACGCACAACAGTCTCTAGGGTTTACAGAGAATGGTCCGAAAAAGAGAAAATATCCAGTGAGCGGCAGTTCTCTGGGCGGAAATGCCTTGTTGATGGCAGAGGTCAGAGGAGAATGGCCAGACTGGTTCGAGCTGATAGAAAGGCAACAGTAACTCAGATAACCTCTTTACAACTGTGGTGAGCAGAAAAGCATCTCAGAATGCAACATGTCGAACCTTGAGGCAGATGTCACTTTGGTAGCCGGTTGACACTGAGCTGAAAGCTGATACCTACCCAGTATTAGTAAGGTGTACCTAATGAAGTGGCCGGTGAGTGTATATCCTTTAATGCATCAGTTTTATTTCCTGGAAGAAATTTTTGTTACTAGGCAAAAAAAACTCAGAACAAAATTATTGTTTAGATAGACCTGGGTCAAATAGTAGTTACAAATAATTATTATTGTCAAGCTGTTAATTACAGATATATACAGTATATGAAATTGACTTTTATATACTCCTGCATGTATTTAATTCATCAACTTTTGTATTCTCCTATGTGTGAAAACCACCATCTATCCATCTATCTAAAATAGACCATAAAAATATTTGTGAATATTACTTCACCCAGGTCTGGTTTCTTAGTAACATTAGCTCATTGGTCTCTGTGTGAGGAAACATTGTGAACTACTGGGGTCTTGACAATACAATACTGATAGATGTCTCTGAGTCGGTGGTGCGGTCTGCGTTACTCACAGTCCTTCCTGGCTCCCAGGTGGGCATGTCGTGCGGTGTAGAGACAAGCTGCAGCTGTAAGCACAGGAGGAGAGAACCATGAAGCCGTCATCCAGCAACACATGACTGAACCAACACAAATACATACATCTGATCGCAGGGTTCCCACTGTGGCCCTGATGCAAGATTCCATGACTTTCTGTTAAGTCAGAGCGCTTCCGACCATTCAGCATCTAATGCAATAAATGTGTGAAACGAGTTGTAAAGTACATTCTTCTGTGCATTCCTGTGAAGTGACCCACTTGTTTCCTGAGGTAACACGTTATTTGGATAGTTCAATGTTAATACTCAACTATCAGGTGACATTCAGTGTGTAATCCTCACCCCATTTTTAAACCTAAACCCAAATCCAAGATTAACTCTAACCCAGACATTTAATATCTATAGACTACTTTTCATACTTTCGCATCACCTGAAACTCAGACTTTTTAGTAACACATTTTAGTTATCAGTACTGGACTATCCAAATAAAGTGTGACCTTTCTGGATATTTCCTGACTTCCTCAGAGAATGTATCACACTCCTTGACTTTCCTTGTCTAGAATAAACCAAATTCCATAATATTCCTGAAATCCCATAACTAGCTCCCCTATTTTATTTGCTGTAATGGACACCTGAGATTGTCTTCCATAACAATGTATTTAATGATGTCGCTAAAGTCAAACCACAGTCTTTGGAGATGCTGACTTTCTGCAGGATACCACTGGAGCATTGTCACACACATGCACACACAAGATGCAAAGATGGGGATGATCAAAGGTGAATCAGATAGCAGTATGCAGGTGATGCTGCTGGACTAGTCGATCCAGACAGAGGGTCTGACAATACTAAACCATGTGGGCAGAGGCATTTCAGTGAAACTACAATTCCTACCATTCAGAGCGTCATCCCCAGGAGCTCGTCTGAGAGAGAGAAAACACAACAGACATTAGCTTAAACAACCTAGCAAAACGCATAAGATGAAATACAAATCCATCTAGTTCACATCAACGTAAGAGGCTGGGTAAGGTGTTATGACTTATGTTAAGTATTTACACTGTGTGCGCAAGTGTGTGCATGAATGTGTGTGAGTGTGTTTGCATTGTCTAAGTGAAAAAAAAAAAAGAGCAGTCATCAACTGCAACAGCCTCGCGAAACACATCAGTCTAGTTCCCCCTTCTTTCTAGGAGTTCCCATAAAGATAAGGGATTTGTGTGTTGTGTATTTGGTTTGAAGCAGTGTGGTTTGTGTGTGTGTGTGTGTGTGTGTGCATGTGTTGTTGGCCAGGAGAGGATACTTACAGGCTGCTGGCTTGGGCTGACTTGACCTGAACTCTCTCCTGGTGGAGAAATGAAAAGTTGTCAAAAAATGACAGAAATGAGGAACATTAAATTAGAGTTAGAGTTAAACAGTACAGAGTTGTGTTTCTTAAGTGTATAATTTTCTTAAGTGCTCTTAAGTGTGATTCTGAAGTGTACACACATACAGTATGTATGTGTGTGTATGAAAACACACACACACACACATATATGTGTGCACACTCACACACGCAATTCTCACCAGTACTGCAGCCCTGGGGTCCTCATGGATGAGGATGTCTTCAGCTGACACTCTGCTCCTCTCCTTCTTAGTCAGAGCTACAGAGACACAAAAAAAACGATCAAATAATAATTAAATAATTAAAATAATTAGCAATGAATGTAATTAAGGATGATTCAACATATAACAACTAATAGCAGTAATATAACATTAACAGCACTGCTTGGGACAGGCTTTCCCAATCCCTGGCTTGGGACTCCAAGCAGGATGTTCTTATATGAAAATGAAGTACTTGGAAAATCCCTCATCAATACAAAATTAATGCAATAACTGATTTTGAAATGAACAGATACAGGTCTTTCTTAGCAGATATTTTCGTAGTGTTATTCATGTATTTGTGTAAGCTTACTGGAGTCAGGATGGAGGAAGGCCGGGCTCCTGTCAAACTCCGTGAAGCCGGCGTACGAGTTGACGGTCCTGATGTGGCCGTGACCCTCAGGCTGACCCTGTGGCCGCGGAAGACAGACGGAGACACAGACAGACACACAGGAAGGTGTGAGAAGGTAAACAACGTTCCTAAACGTTGATTCATGGTGAATGTGGCACAATTTAAGCCAATGTTTCTTAAAGATTCACTTGGCAAGATATTTCTGTAAAAATACACCCATCTTATCAGTCTAAATCATAAAGTGGGGCTGCAATAGAGAGGAGCGTCCTATCCCGCCCAGTTTGAGACCCTGCAGATTCACCTTATTTGCCCAAATGAAATTCTGGTGTTGGATATGGTCACTTCTCTGCTTGCAGAAAAGAAAGTGATGAATCAAAATTTAAGAGTGAAATACAAACTGCCTCCTAAACAGCAGTGAGCAGCAGTTGGACCCGCCAACATTAGATCTTTTGCCTCTCTTGTCCCTTTGATGTCCTCTGGTATAAAATGATCACTGACCGGCCGGGTTGGCAAACATGAGTGTGCTGTGTACCGACATAGCATTACATGATTTCTAGGTATTGAAGTTCAAATTTTTCAGTTACCTCTTGCTGCCATTTGGGGGCGCCATTGCCAACATGCAAAGTTGCCTAGTGGAGCTTTAAACAAGGGTTGGGATGGGTGATCGGCTTTGTTCATAAAAAGGCAAATATCACGATGGGGACGTACTTTGAACAAATATTTATTGTGAAAAGATCTTTGATCTCAATGAGACTGACCTGGATAAATGAAAAAATAAAATGGTCCACACTATAAAGTCTCCAGATATAAAAATAACTGACGGACACACCTGCTGTCTGCTGCGTGTGGCTGGGCTGTGCTGCCTGCTGGAGGTGGAGATCTCTTTGGGTGAGGAGTGCTGGAGGTCCAGACTGTCTTTATGTCCTAAGTGAACCAAGAATACACCGTCAGGCCACCGGAGACATCCAGGTGATTTAAGGATGAAGGATGACCATAGTATAGCTCATGTTTACGATTTTTTTTTCCATGCAAGAAATGTGGAAAATATGTGGAGAAACATCAATTTACTTTCTTACTTCCAAATCTGGTTAAATTAGTATTTGCAATAAATTCTTAGCGTTTGTTTTACCCTGGTTAGAGTACCAAATTAGGAGGGGTTTTGCAGCATCAGGACAATTTAGATAAGAGTCAGGCACAATGTCAATCACAATCTCAGGAAAATGGTTGAAATTTGTTATGCATTTCCTGTCTTTCTGGTACTTCTTGTTTTCTTTATATAACAATACCCCACCCATCTGGTAGCAAAGCAGATGAAAACAAATACCAAGAATTATTTGCAAATACTATTTGACCCAGATTTACTTACTTCTCCCCTTATAAAATCTGAAGAAATTGTGGAACACATAACACAAATGCATTGTATTTGTCTGATTTGCTTACATTAGACACCAGAATGGCAAAATAATCACAATTCAGTCATTTGATTCAGAAACTCATCTCTTCACCTCCACCTGTTGAACAAATCCTTAACTTCAACCAGTCAATCAATCACTCATGCCCCAGTCACATCATACTTGTAAACCTCAGAACCAATAGAATAAACAAAACACCCAGACAAAAGGTCCAGAGAGAAGAAGAGAGACAGAGACCAGAGAAAGCAGAAAGGTCCATTGGGACCCTGATGTGGGTGAGGCCCGAGCACCCAGCAGACGCAGCCCTGTACTTCGGCTCAGACTCAAACTCAAACCTCTGGTCGTGTTTGGCCCTCTTGCTGTGTTCCTGCCGTTTAGGGAGACTTCTGACCCAGTCTGCCCCCAATGGGAGGCCTTTGGAGGGGCCGCTGGTCCTGACACACTCCCTTCTCTGCTCCTTCGTCTGCCGGGCCTCCTGGGTGCCACAGCAGGGGCGAGGGCGCAACCTGGTAGGGGGCTGTTTTTGTGGCCGTCACCCTGCGGTGATGAAGCCATCTGACAGGCAGCCTCAGGAGCCAATGGGACTTCAGTGTCTCTACCCCGTCTACTCAGAGAGCCGGTCCTGCCCTCATCGTCGCAGAATGCCTCGTTCACGTACCCCCTACTCACTTCCCTCTCCCTCTCTCCCCTTTCTAACCCCTCTGCGCTCTTAGGCTTCGCAGTGCAAGCAGGCAAGCAGGCGGGGCGAGCAGAGCCCGAACTCTTGGAAACAATGACAACAGTAGGATACACACACACACAGTTTCCATCCTCGTCTTTTTTCTCCTCATCAACATCAGGCTCACCCTCATTCTTATACTTACCCACAAATGCCCCAAACTCTACAGTGGTGCTGTCTGGCTGCATGGGGTGTTGGTAAAGCCCAGCTAGTGCGAGTTCTGGGTGGCTGGAGCCACTGGGCTGGGAGGGGGTGCTGCTGACGTAGAACTGAGCCCCGGGAGAGGGCACGTTGGGCAGGCTGGCGGGGGAGTCGGAGAGGCCCGGCTCCTGTGGACGGGTCAGCTGCCTCTGGGTGAAAGAGTGGCCTCGGAGGCGCAGCTCCGGAGGGGACACGGCCACGGCACTGGGGACGAAGGCACTGGCGCCGGCGCTGCCCGAGGAGCCAGCCTCTGCAGCAAAGTGCCCTAGCCCGACCAACCCCCTCCTCTCTGGACTCAACGCCGGGTTAAAGTTAGGGTCCAGCCCCGGTCCTATCCCTGGCCCGAGCCCCAATCTCCGGCTACTCTCCGGCCCGGCCCCTCCTCCTGCACCCATCCCAAAAAGAGAATCCGCCATGTTGGCCCCCGCCTGGGGAAAAGAGGAGCCGAAGTACGCTCCCACACTACGTTTGCCCAGCACAGAAGGTTTGGAATGGGGGCCAGTGTCTGTTGGCACAGGGGCGAGGCTGGGCACCACGTTCTTGGACAGGCTGAGTTCCCGGGTGATCTGATTGTGGACCTTGCTGGCCTCCGATGCCCTCTGGGCAGTAAGGGCCTTCAGAGTGTCCACAGTCAGAGCTGAGAGGTCCTGGAGGTGCCCGATCTGGGAGTCCAGGGTGTGCAAAGAGCGCTTGATAAAGTTGACCTTGTTCCCAACCTCCTTTAGCTGGACACACATGGTCTCAACCCTGAGTAATGACAGAGTAGAGAGTAGCATCAGTTGTCCACAGCTCAGCTCAGTCTCTATAACCTGCTATATTTTAAGCATCATTACAATTCTTAAAATGAAAATGTAAATAACTACTGAAATAACTGACTACTAGCATGGCATGTTCAGCACCTCATTTTGAAAATGTCTGATGTGTCCATTTGAGCTGTATTCATTTAAGGTAATGCAGTACTCTGTAATCATTTAATGTGGCTGATTTTAAATGCTGCATGTTAATGTTTGCTTCTTGATAGCACTTTGCACCTTGCTTCTAGGGAGGGCAATGAGAGACCCACCTGTCTGAGGTAAGGCGTATGCGCTCCTCGCTCCCCGAGTGAAACTGGTCATCCTTTTCGTGGAAGTATGTCTCCACACACTGCTCCTCAAAATCATGTAGCTTCTTTTGGTCTTCCTCCGTCAGAAACAGCTCTGAAGGAGAGGGGATCAAAGAAGAGTTACACAAATATGTACACATATATAAGTGCATGTGTCAACAAAAATCAGAGACACTGCTGGAGATATTCTATTAGCAACAGTGTCTTGTTGAAAAATAAGTTTGTTCTAAATGGCAGAGAACAATAAAAGAGAGACATTTGCAGATCAGCTCTAACTAATGAACAAAAAGTATTGTTCCCCCACATGTAGACCATTAAGTCCCTGGAACCAAACCGACCTACTGGAAATATTTTGTTAATGTTAAAAATACACGGTTTTCTACGCATACTTGGTCCGTAGGTGTTCTCCTTCTTCCTCTTCCTGCACATGCAGTAGAAGAGAGAGTAGACATGGCAGAGGAAGATGAAGGGGGGAGGGAGGACAGGCTTCTCGTGGTAGGCCATGATGAAGTGGTAGCGCTGGTACTTCCACACCAGGTTAGAGATCGACTTCACTTGGAGATACACATTGCTGGAAAACAGAGAGAGAACTGAAATGACCATTGTCAAAGATGACACATTTAATTGCAAAATATAGGAGAATGAAAGAAAAGAATGAAATTAAGTTGTAGGATCTGTAAAAACATTTGAAAATGCTCTCAACTGAAGCTAAGCTCAGGTTTCACACTTGTGCCTCTCAATTTTTTGATATAGTGTGAATTTTTTCCAGTATCATATGGTATAAAAATGGTAGCTCTGTAAAGATGCAGTGCACACTCTCAAAAATACTTGCTCGTGACCCTTCCAGAAGTCACAATTGTCTGCATGCAGCAGTGGTGCATCAGACAACCACTGTCCAAACTGCGCCTGCCACATTAGCTCTGTGAAGCCTTTATATAAGCGCATGTCAGTCCACTTTACCAGTGGTTTTCAAAACCAGGACCCAAAGCTGAGCATTGGCAAGGCTGTCATGGGTTCCCAAATTATTCTGGAAACATTGTTGGCTTTAACAGTGGAGTATTTCTCACTAAGGAATTTTCCTTATTGTAAATTGGAGCCTCTAGTTATGTTGATATAGCCTTTCCAAATACCTGCAGCACAAGACAGGCAGATTAAAACACTGGATGATTGCAGCCTAAAACCATGATGAATTCTGTTATATTAGCCTAAACAGCCCATAAAATCAATTTGATTCTTTTGCTGTGGCATGAAAAAAAAATTGCTTTGATCAAATCATCATCAAATTTTTAATAGCATAATAAAAGTACAGTAGGTTTGAATGGAGAGTGTTGTGCCTGCTCTTCCCTCTAGACTTACCACCCATTGAAAAACACCTCTGCTCCCTTTGTTTGCACATTTTTTTTCTCCTTTGTTGCAATATTTGGGTCCACACAGAAAGAAAAGTTAAAAAACTACCGCACCACATGGTTTACAACCATTCCAGCAGTATGAACTGTGCTCTTACTTGAAGAAGGCGATGAGGAGGTTGACCATTAGTATATACTGTACAAAGAGGTAGACTGCTTGTAGGAGAGGAGTTAGCCACACTCCTGCCGCACACAGGGACTTTACTGCATTTTCACTGTTATTGGCACACACTGTGGAGAGAAGATACCAATTAAGATACACACACATAGGTGCGCACATACAGTCTCCAAGACACTAACGAATACTGATGATATCTACATCAGTATATTGTACAGATACACAATCCACCAATAGTTTTCTACCCTGTGTGGATTCCAATCTGACGTGGAGCTTCGGGGTTCACTCTGGCAAAGATGTAAGGATTCATTTTAAGACAACAGAGACGAACAATACTGCCTTCAGCAGAGGTAGACATCGTCAAATTGGTCAAATGTAATGTGGATTACATAATGTGGAATGAGGCACATTAGTAAAATTAAATTGGCTTCAGCTGTTGGTAGAATTGTCCGCCTGTATTGGTTTTTATATTGCCCGAGTATCACGGCTTTTACAGACTGACCCAAAATATGAACAGACACATTCATAGAGGAACCCAGACACTTTTACTAGAAAATTAGTAACTAGAAATTAGCTGTTAAGATGGATAGTATGGTGTTGATATATAAAAAAAAAAAGGTACGTACAGAATCTATCATATTAAAGCAGCTCCATTATCGGTACTATGCAGTTGCACACTTGTGAGGTTTGACTTAACTCAGTGCAACTGGGATTTGCTCAGAAGAACATTTAGAATGTTTGAGCTAAAATGGAATCCTTGAGTATTCAATGTTTTAAATTGTAATGCTCCATTTTATTTAACAGTATCTCTATTAAGTGGATCTGCCATCTGACAATTTCCCCCTCTCTCCCTTGCTGGGCTAAGCTCATAACAATGATAATCCATGTGATGAATTACAACAGTGTGTGAAACCTCAGGATGCCAACTCAGGTTATGGAGCACAGCCAGGTGTTTTGTTCCAACTAAGCTTCAAATGCTCCCGACTCAACTGATGATCACTTAATCGCGGTCCTTTAATCCCAACCACTTACAGCAGAGTCGAGGCAGTCAATGCTGCGGTGGAGCAAAAAGCCCTGTCCTCTCCAAAGAGACAAGCGCTGGCTGCTTGTGTGTGTGTGAAAGGGGGCGGTGAGGGGCACGATAATTAGGCCGTCGTGGGTTTGATTTCCAGTGCTTTTTTTGAGTGACAATCAGCTACCATGCTAGAGAAGCTTTGAATAAAACTGTCCTTACCCTCGTAATCTCCCCTACCATCCTCATCGTCCTTACCGTCGATTTCATAGGCATACACTTCCCCGTACATCATCCAGTACGGTTGGAAGACCACATCTTTGGCCAGCGTCCAGCTGGGCTCCTCATGTGGGTAAAGAATGGCTTTCCTGGGCACGCCATAGCTCAGCAGGACTATAGCCATTATTACCACAATATAAAACATGTTGGCCACCTGGAAGAGAGGTCACACATACTGAGTTAAGCATAAGTCTGATGTGGTTAGCGCTACTTAAGTTGTGTAGGACATTTCTGTTTTTTTTAGTGTACAAACCTCTGCTCTGGGGACCCACTCTCACTTTTGCTTTCTCTCACCCCAAAATTTTACTTTTTAAACACACTTTCGAATAAGTAAAATTAGACCCAGGTAATCGTATTTTATTATTTGATCTGATCTAACTTTTCAGGAAGTAATTTTTTCCTGTTTGTTTGCAATTATTGATAATGAGAGTTGGGAAATGCCTGCGATGATAGATCCCCAGGGCAGATCATGCTGGAGGGTTGACTACTCCTGAACTTCTATGAAGGTGTGCATGATGGGAAATCGAAAATGTTCTACTTAAATCTAGTGTCACTTTAAAGAGACAAATCGACAGAATTCATGTATTACCCTATGATCTTAGACATTTCATCCAATATTAGTGAACACAAATTATGTGAATTCTGTTCAAGGTGGGCCATCTCTTTAAAGCTTATAATAAAGCTTTTAAAAAAAAAAACACAACATGGAGCACAGTGGGAACCATATTAAATGCTAAACATGATAATGGTAATTCTAAAACTTCTGATAGTTCTAAAACTGATGGGACCACCTAGGATAATGTAGTGGATTACAATACCTGGTAACAGCATGTAGATGGATAATGCTGTCTAAATGCGAATGTTCAAATCAATATTAATATGAGCATTTTGTGAATGCACAAAAAATAGCAACACCGCTCTCATGGTACGTTCAGATTACGTGCGACAAAGCTACAAAACAGGCAAGTGTAACCAGCCGCAACATTGCCAAGTCTCACACTACTTTTCATATTTTTAAGGGATATGTAGGTCTATAAATTTCAATGCGTTTTATTTCCTTGCATTGTGTAAACATGGATCGAGAGCCGAGAGCACCTTCAGGACAAGGGGGATGGAAAATAATGAAACAGCTTTTTCACTATTAAGATTGGTTGACACTTCATCGCGTCATTGGAGCGGGAAAAAAGTCACAGTCAGCTCAACTTTGATTTGTAGCGTTGCATGGCCATCACACGGTGCTATATGTCACACGCGCATGTAGGTCTGTGTCACCAACTCTCACTGAAAATAACTTATTTCCAGTAGCTTTGTCACTTGCAATGTGAACGTACTGTCACAGCAAAAGCAGTTCTATTAAACATCTATCAAATAACAACCAAGACATTTTCAAGAACACTCTTAAGCATGAAAGTCAATATTCTCCATACCAACGTCACCAAGAAAAAATCCTCTGTTAACTGTGCTTGGTGATTATTATGATTATCATTCCGATTATAAAGAACTCACCATTTTAGCAATCATCATGACATATGGTCCTGCTTGCTGGTTGACAGCCAGGATATCTAGGAGTCGCACGTACCAGAAGATGATATTGAGACAGTAAACTGTCCTCCCGGGGACGAAGGCATCCCCTCCACCCAACCTCAGGCCAAAGCCCACAAAGAAGGTCACAATGGCCAGAAAGTCGGACACATTGAAATAGTCATCGAACCACACTTTTATCTTTTGACTTATCTTGCCAGCTTCAGACATAAACATCTGAAAAAAACAGGAGAGGAATAAAGGATAAGGAGATTAGTCAGTGCACAGGAGATGTATATTTTAGGCTTGGTTCAGGTTTAGTTTATTTCCACAAATGATAAAAGCTGAAAAAATAAGAAACCCCAAAGGGCCTATGAAATTGTCTCACCTCATAATCTCTTCAGAGACTAGGTCGGGACCCAAAAGTGAGTTGCAACAAGATTAAAACAGGTCTATAAATTCTACTGAAAGAAAGTGGACTCTAACGCTATTGTCTATGTTTTGCTGCCATATCAACTCACAGCAATGGTAGACTTAACAAAATACTCTAGTTGGGGAGCTTAAAACAGGGTATACGGTCATCCCTCTAACCCCACTGCTTTACATACCTCTCTGATTTTCTCAATGGCAGAGGTGAAGATGTAGAGGATGACCACCCACTCTTGAGGAGATGGCCATTCGGGCATTTTCACCAGGACAACGTAGGAGTAGAACATCAAGAAGCCCAGGTAGAAGAGCTGACCGAGGGAGACACAACCAGAAGACTCATACACAACTGGAGTCTTTGCCTGTATTGTATGTAAAGCATTTCACTGAAGCCGGAAAACTCAATTTTCACATGCATTCATATATTCACAGTCAATATAAACAATATAAATAGTTAGTTTTGAAGTTGAATTTGATCACAAAATGTGCACCTGCAGATATTTTCTAGCAGATGCCCACATTGTGGATTTGTTTGTTTTCAGATTTCTACAAAGACTGTGTGTAATGTAGGCGAAGAGACTCTGAATTGTTCTTGAAACAGTCCCAGAGAGGGGTTTCCTCTCATATCCTAACATATTTTTAGAAGAGGTCAACCCAGACACTCCAAAGGGACTGAACCTCATCATGGCACTTTGAGTTAGAAGAAAATAGCCTCCCATTTCCACTGGGCCTCTGAACCCTCTCAGCTGGGGGTTAGCTGTGTGGACAAGAGCTGTGTGGGAGAGGAATCTCATCTGCTCCGTCTCAAGTGAAATTCACAGTTCCTGGCTAAGTCCTTCATCAGAAAGTCGGAAACAAACAAACCAACCAACCCAAAACAGGTGTCCACTGATGTTTGAACTGAGCATGGTTCAAATCACTGGGAAATGGGCAAAGTTCAAGAATGACCTTTCCTTCATGACAGTTGAATGGACAGCCTTGCATAGATGTGTGTAGTGTGGGTGAACTGGCCAATTTACAGAAAAAACGTGGCTAGTGGATTTTCTGGAAAGAAGGAAAACATGCAATAAACTAGTTTTTGCGCATGTTCTAATTGACATGCCCATAAAGAAGTGCAAATTTCATTTAACCACCCATGAAATAGTTTAAGCTAGAATCATTGTGGTACAACTGATATGTTTGCCAATGCGTTTAGATCTGTTTCTATACAAAAACAAGTGCAAACAACAGAAGTTCTTTTCCTCCCAAATAAACCACTTTTTTGAAGCATAAATACCCGTTTAGACTGTGTCTTTATAACTTAGGGAGAATCCTCTGGGAACCACATTGCCTTAAACAGCATCTTTATTCACCAGACTTGACCAAGGGCTCCATTCCATTCAGAGCACAGGGTCGTCCATACTGCCTAATGTGGGAAAGTCTGAAAATGCGCAATGGTCACGTGGTCCATCTATGTCCATGTAGGCAAGTCAGGCACATACAAATATATATATATACACACACACACACACACACACACACACACAGCCAGACAAGTCCTGTTTCTTGATGCAACGTAGAGGAGGTCGACCTTTGTCAAAATTACTGAACCTTGACATGCGAGGTGTAAAGTGTTGGAAAATCAGGCATTAACACTCCCATGTTAGAGGTAAGTCATTGTTGAGTTCTGCCTGGAGCAAAAGCACATCTGTGTTGAGATCAGGACGGAGGCAGGTAAAGCAGATGTAGATAAGCTCCAACATAGTCTACATTATGTAGACCAGGTGGCAGTTTCAGTGATGCTATCAGCACGCCTCAGTCCTGAGCGGCCTGAAAAACAACACTGTCCCTGCCAACAGGACTAAATGACGACGCCTGAGCTCCTGAGAATCAGCCTCAGGCCTACATGCATGTATATGCATGAGAGTGAGTGAGAGGAGATGAGTCTGTACATGACTGTGAGTGTGTGTGTGTGTGTGTGTGTGTGTGTGTGTGCGAGAGTGTCAAAGTGAGTACTTATTTAACACTAAGCTTAAATACAACTACCTCTGTCTCCCCAAGTCTCTCTGGATACGAGTGTCAGAGAGAGTGAGTAGCATGTAGAATCCTGTGTGTACGTCTTCACTACCAGTCGAAAGTTTGGACACACCTGATTGAATGTACTATGTTTTTCATTCTCTTAAAGCCATTTTGATCTAAAGGCTTATGCTTAAATGCTTGAAATTTGTTTTTTAGACAAATATAAATAGTGAAGTTGATGCCTATGTATGAATTTCTTTCCAAAGCCTTTGCCTTTCCATCAAGGCAAAGGGCGGCTACTTTAAAGAATCTAAAATATAAGATTTCTTTTACTAGAGAGTCTATTTCTTCCAGGAGGAGCTGGAGGAAGCTGCTGGGAAAAAGGATGTCTGGGCTGCTCTGGTTGCTCTGTTGCCACTGTGACTCTGACCCAGATAAGCAGCTACAAAATTGATGAATGGATGGATGTGTGCATGTGTATGAATGCCAATGAGTGAGTGTTCTCTCCTGTCATCTTCTGCATACCGTGTTGGACCAGAACTTGACAATGGGAGCGTGGTAAAAGGCATAAATCTTCCTGGTTAAGGGCAGCTTCCTGGAGCGAACGTGTGTCTCTGTCTCGTTCTTCACCTCCACATGGTCGTGGACTCTGGCCTCTTTGAACACATCCTGCACAGAGGTTTAATAGATTAAAATTAAACAACACCAGGCAACAATGCAGAGAGAGAGAGAGAGAGAGAGAGAGAGAGAGAGAGAGAGAGAGAGAGAGAGAGAATAAAAGAAGAGTGAGGAAAAAAAGCCATAGAGAGTGAGGTAAAGAATGTGAATAAAACAAATGTGCGCTGTTGTAAACACAGCATCCAGTAGTCTTCATTTAGGCTAAATGAAGACTAAATGAATGACGCTAAAAAAATACATTTATGGATTACCACTTGCAACAACAGCAATTATCTGCTTGTGTCTAACAGAGAATGACAATGAGAGAGTAACTGTGTGCAAAAGCAGAAATGATAGACAATGTGAGCAAAAGAAGTGACTAGCTAGCAGTTTCAGTGAAAGAAAACAAAAGAGTGGACAATCATAAGGACGAAACAGAGAGGGACAAAGTGAATCTAACCATCTGGATGTCGTCGGCTACGCTCTGGAAGTTGTGTTCGCTGTCCTCCATGGTCATCTGGTGGTCGTCCTGGCTCTGAGGGATGTGGGCCATCTCAGCCTTGGATTTATATTCCAACAGTAGGATGGCAGGAGGCACCAAGATACTCAGAATCACCTAGGAACAAACACATACACACGCATGTGGGTACTGCTATGTTTCTCAGGACATTCCTTTGACTTGCATACACCAAATCATCTAAAGCATTAAATGCTTAAACCCAATTCTGACCTCTAAGCATTTTCAGTGTCCCTACAGATGCACAAAGTTTGACTATTCTTGTCAGGACTGTCAGAACAGTGAGGGCTTTTAGAAATTACAACTACGGTTATAGATGCATACACAATTAATCTCTTAAGTTTGTGGCCTTCCACTAATTAACATATTTGCTGGTTTGAATGGTGCTTAGTACAATACAACTACGCCCTGCTGAAAAATTTCCCACACTGCTGCAAACCCTAACCCTTAATGTAAAAACATCTGATCTTACTGCTCACCCAAAACAAACAAATATAGAGCAATTCAATTACAGTACACTTATTTTATATATTATAAGTATCCAAATAAGAGCCATTTTTAAACCGCAACAGGAACTGGGAACCGATGCAGGGAAGAGGTCTAAGAGGAAACCCTGTTTCCAGCAGCAAAATTACTCCTTTTATTTAGACGTTCCTTTCAATAAACTACAAATAGTTCCAGTTCTGTCATTTCTGACATCAACACCTAGTGAAAGCTGATACAAAGCTTGAACCGTATTCATCAATATGTCAGTTATGTATCCGTTACAAAGCTCTTGTTCAGGTGTTAAAAATATGCTATGACCTAGAAGTCATGAAATGTCGCTGCACCTTATAGCAGTTCACCCAAGACAAATATAGGACAGTACGATTATTCCATATATCATGATGTAAATATCCAAATAAGAGGCATTTTCAAACCTCAACGAGTACTTGAACTGATATTGGGACAATTCCTCTTCTGATACTAAAAGACTTGGTGGGAACACTGCACCTTGTACCAGGAGTTCTTGCGCATGTTCAGCCGTCCCATCCACATGTCCGACAGCAGCATCTGGGTGCAGGTGTGAGCCACGAAGGGCCGCAGGTGGGACGAGACGGCCAGCTTCAGACAGGTGGAGTTGCTCCAGTTCTTCAGCTCGTAGGTCAGTAGCTTCATGGCCATGGTCTCGTCCTGCCTGAAGGACTGCTCCAGCAGGTCCACCGCCAGTGTCCCAAACTCACTTGAAAACATCCACACTTTGTATTAATTATATTCATTCATTTAATACTTTTAGTTTTTTTAAAGGGGATTTTGGGATGAACCAACCATTTTGATCATACAGAAAAAAATTGTTTCTTGTCCCAATTAGACTAAGTGTAATGAGTGTAACTTTAGACTCAGTTTGTATACACATTTCATTTTGGTCTTTACTGACAGTGTTATTGTCCAACTTGCTCAAACTACCATCCCTGCCTCTCTAAGAGGCGAGTTACAGCTTGCGTCTCAGAACTCCTTGATCACACTGGTGATAGTAATACCATAGAGGCACAGGTAGGTGATAATACCACCTATCTATGTCTGTAAAGGCCAAGGAACAACTCACTTTGAGTACTCCTTGAGCTCCTCCGATGTGTCGTCCACCACGTCGCTCTTCTTGGCCTCGTAGCCCATGGAACGACAGAGCTTACAGGCCACCAGGGCCTTGGCCATGTTCTCCTCGCCGTGCTGCCAGAAGAATAGCGACATCTTCTGCCTCTTCATCAGCACGGCCCACACCAGCAGCTCGTTGAAAGGGTAGGGGAACCGCCGTGTCTCCGGGTCGTCTATGTCCACGATCTCTTCTTTGCTCCTCTTTTTGTTCTGCTCGACGGAAGACTCCAGCTGAGAGGAGGAGGGAGGAGAAGGAGGAAGAGGTTTAGGAGACGGACACTGGTTGCTGCTGTATGATTACCGTTGTCGTTTTTTTCCATTTAGCATTAGCTCTTCAGATGAGGGATGTTGTAGTCTTCTAACTGCTTTGTTCCTTTTAATTGAATTACGGGAGGTTACCTTGGGTTTGTATGGCTGTGCGGTCTTGATGAAGTGGTTGTGCCTGGTCTTCTCCTTCTTGTCAGCCTGGATGCTAAAAGACTCATGACTTTTCCTCAAATGAGAGCCAGGACCTGCTGTATGGCGCCCTGACCTCTGTGCAGGACACAGAAATACATTTTCATATTTGCTTTATTTGCATCCACTGAATGAAATTATAACTTACAATGGATTCAATAACAACAATTAAAGGTTCAAGACGGTGTCTGAAATTGTCTGAAATTACACACTGTAGCTATTTTTAGATACAAAAACAAGACCTGTCCAAAAATGTGTTTAAATGTGTTTTTTCCATTGCATTTCTACTTAAGTGATCACCATGTCAGTGCCCATGTTGCAGCGCTGTAGATGAAAATAACTCTTGATACCAAAAAACACTTGGTCTTAGTCATGTCCCAAGTTTGTCTTGTCATCGATCTTAAACTTATCAATTTCTCAAATGTCCTAATACACTTGCCCCTAGTTTAGGGTGAAGAGTGATAAAAATGAAGAAAGAAGGGGGTGACAAAGGTTGTGAGCTGGATTCAGATCCGTAATAACACTAGTACATGCAGGGTTTCCCACAAGTTGGCAGTTTACTTTGGAGGCTTGTGTAATGAGCTGTATGTGATAATTACTAGTGATAATTAGATGAGAGTACAGTAGTCAGCTAATGCTGCAGTAGTAAGTTAACTAATGCTAGCCATATTAGCTTATACCAGAGTGAAAGATATCGGTGCCTGAAAAAATGAGGTACTGGGCTCGCTAAATGAAATGTCAATAATCCTACGTTTCTAACTTTGCCTCTCTATTCAGTTTCGGCAGCACAAAAACAGTGTGGCTCAAAGGAGCACCCACTGTTTGACCAAAATGTGCTGAGTCAGCACTCAAAATAAATCTTAAACAGGCAGGCTGCCCTAATGTTAACATTATACAGGAAACACTGACATGATTTGTTCCTGAGCCTGCTGAGCCACCAGGAGGCTCCAGGAACTGCAACAGTTTCAACTTACCCTACTGTTGCCATGGAGATTGTTGTAAATGATCCGGAAGCGTTTCCTGGTGTAGTTGCACCTGTAAGTCCCGCCCATCAGGAACTCGATGACCAGACCCACATCAATCAAAGTGATCTTATAGTTTGGGGGCAGGTTACCCTGCAAGAAGTTACAGCAAAGATATGAGTGATTAACGGAAGTTAATCAACTCTGGTCGACATCTCCTGCTATCAACCGAAGAAATGCTGAATTGGACTGACTCTACCTGTTTGACGTCCCGGACCAGGTGGAGGAGAG
Organism: Centroberyx gerrardi; assembly: GCF_048128805.1. Classification (NCBI taxonomy): domain Eukaryota; kingdom Metazoa; phylum Chordata; class Actinopteri; order Beryciformes; family Berycidae; genus Centroberyx; species Centroberyx gerrardi. The sequence goes on along the minus strand of NC_135997.1, from coordinate 23,747,099 downwards.
TTGGATTGTTGGGAGGTTGTTTCTAAAATAGAGGAAAGGCAGACAAGAGTTAAAAACTAGAATTGCCATGCTTTGCATTTGTGTATTACAGTGTCATACAAAGCTCTGTGTCCATCTGTGTGCGTGTATGCGTGTGCACATGCATATATGTGTGTGCTTTTGTGTGTGTTTGCAAGTGTGTCTGAATATGTTGGTCAGCATTTCCCCCAAAATTTATTTTTTCTGTTTGGCAAGATGCAAAGGCCTCTGAAACACCAAACCATGCCCCAGAAAACTCTCCACTGAAACCAAAACAAACATCCTTCTTTTAGAAAAGCTGACAGTTTATCTAAGCAGAGTGGGCTGGCCCACCTCACCTACACAATGGCAGGTGTGTGTGTGTGTGTGTGTGTGTGTGTTTATAGACTGTTACCGTGTTGTAGAGCTCCTCCAGCCGATTGATTGTGAGGAAGCGGTGCATGCTCACACCGTTTTCTATAAGCAACTTGACAAAGTCCACCCTGTCCATCACTAGTGCATCCAGCATCGCCTGCTCCAGAGAGCCAACCTATACATACACAAACAAAAACAATCAAGTTATAACGCAGCATTATTTCTTTCTATCAAATCATTATTAATAAGAGAAAGATGATAGGAGATGAAAGAGAGGACCAAAAAATATGGCAAAAACAAAACAATATAGGCAAAAAAAGAAAAGAACATAAATAAATATAATCTTCCCTTCCATTCACACAAGTGCCAGCAGTTCCAAATATTAAAATCAACATAACCACTGAGGGCGGCTTATGAAGACAACTCCAATCGGGTTCATGTTACAGTCAAGACAAACGGTTCATGGCAGCCTGCCCAAGTCTGGTCCCCTGGCCCTTCGGACTGCAGATTCTGGGCAGCGGAGATTCTGGGGTTATTCTGGGCAAGTCTAAAGGTTTGGGGCGAATGTTAAGCTAAGCAAACATCCCTGCAAGCTGTGGCTCGCACAGACGCACACACAAACAAACACACAGACGTACCAGGAGCTGCTGTCCGTACACAAACACATGATTCTTGGCAATGTCCACGCGGTCCCAGGCCAGAGTCAGGACAAGCTGATCGAAGGCAGACGCATTTGTGCCTGGAAGAAAGTAGAAAAGAACACACATACACACATGCGCGCGCGAATACACACCCACCCAGGTACAACCCACACGCACACACACACACACACACACACACACACAGATATTAATTCCCAGGCAAATAAAGCCATATTAATGGTGTATTTCCTGTTGGCTAGCCAGCAGGATTAGAGGGGGCTCTGTCCTGCTAGAGTAGGGCCAGGGCAAAGGGAAGTAATACAGCCAATTACACACTAATACAGCAACACAGCAGATTAGACTACAAAATAATCCCTATCTGGACTACTGGTCTTTTCCATAGTAATCTGACTCATTGTTCCATGGCAGCCATCTGAATCAAATGATCGTACAGTATATTCGCAGTACACAGAATCAATCATCCAGTGTTAGTGCAAAGTGTTCGCACTGTTTGAATGTCTGTCAGTTTCATGTGGGAGAGGGGAGCAGCACAGAGTTTACTGTAGTGTCCAATTTGGTCAGTTTTAACAAGGGAGATGACAGAACTGAATCAAACAGGATTCACAAATAATTCTTGGCATTTGGCTAGACTCAGATAGTGTCAGATAAGTTGTCAATCACAGCCAGTTTACTAAATTGACTTTCATATAGTCTGAATATCCAGGCAGTCTGCCCGATGAAAAAGGGGATGTGCTACATATACTTGGAGTATGCACACTGCATACTCCAAATAATAACTTAATTCAATCCTAGTGGGAGTGGGAGGATCTCTAAATAGCATTCAATAGTCTTGTAAAGTGTTGAGAGCTTTTGTTTCCTCCAGGGTCCTTTTGAGGATGAGTTACTGTTTCACTAAGATGAATGCGCCTTTGGCAGACAAATATTTGCCTGTGCAGGAATTTCAGCTTTGTTCACTCACAATCCTCAGTGGTCTTTTGAGTGTCTGAACTTGTTTCTCCAGAAGATCGATCAGTTTAAAAAGTAGCGGTGGGTTAGTCACCCACACATTCCTGACTTTTGTCCTAAATAGAAGTAGCAGGAAGGAGGGTGGACGGCCAACGCAGTGCTGAGTATCGGAGTGTATCAAAACAGCACAGATACAGAAACACTACAACATAAGGGAAACAGAGTAAGGATTGTTGTAGTCGAATATCTAACAGCCTGTCCTCTTTGAATTCTCCCCATCTGTCTCTTTCTCTCAGACAGACTGCAGAGAGAAAGAGGGGTAGGACAGAGGCATGCAGTAAAAAAAAAAAAAAAGACTGGTGTTGGAATAATGAGGCCCTGTGAATGCTAGCAACATGATCTCCTCAGGAACACAAAAAGAAGGGCACACAGGGGGGACTCTGTTCTCAAAACATATCTATATCGATATGAAAACATGACAAAGTCTCAAAATCTGAACCTTCCGACGCCAACAACCTCCTCTTGAATCATAGCATTGCAGCATATGAAGAGATTTAAGCTAAATCGTCTACTAACCTTTGAGTAATGCCCTCAGAATGGCCACATCTATGTCCTGGTGGTCCTCTGAGCTGATGTGAAACACAGTGATCTGTTTTCCAAGGAAGAGGATAGCATACATCATTATCTTTCCACAGACATCATCCTGATTTTTTTTAACCGTCTGTGATATCATGGCTTCAACTTATATGAACTAGCAGTAGGAACAGCAGCAGATTTCACTTAAATCTAAAAGAAATGAGACTGAACATTTTATTCAACAACAGAAATATGGTAAAACCGGACTTGACGTCACAGCTGTTCCTCTGATGCTGGTTGATGAATCTAGCTGGTCAAATGAATTCTACCTTGTATGTTTAATCTAAAGCATTGGGTATTTTAACATATCTTCTTGAAGAGTTTGACAGATAAAAAGACAGAAAAGAATTTAACTTACGTAGCCCATCATTACGTAAAATACAGATCTTTCAAACTCCAGTACAAACATTACAAATACAAACAACCTCAAACTATATGTAAAAGCCCAGAGAGAGGTGATAGTGAAGTGGGGGAGGGACACTGTAACAGATTGGGCCTGAAAGAGAAGATTATTTTCACTGTCCACTACCAGGTCTACCCAAACTTACTTATGTAAAAGGTATTAGTGGTTTCTGGCCTAAATGCTTCTCCCTCCTGTCTCCCAAATGGTAGAATAAGCGTCCCACTCTAATCAGGATGGCAAAGTCCTCCCTGTCGCCTGTCATAAGCTTACGGTTCCAACTCGCCCCCTGAATCACATGCCCCTCTCATATATCCTCCTTATCTATTCTAAAAAAAAAAAAAAGACTTTTCTCCTTAGCTCCAATTTCTGTCACTTTGTTACCTAGCACTTCTATATTATGTTATTATGTCAACAGTCAAAATAGGGTTGCAAGAAATTTTGTTACATCTATTGTCAGACAACTATGACTCTGATCCTCGCATCCCTTATGATTGTTTTTTTTCGAAAAATCTAAATCCTAAATCTGAATGCTATAGGTAGAATGAAAGCCTGGTGATCAGAATGTGAATGGACACAAGTTTACCAGTTCTTTGCTCTTCATGCACTCCATCAGAGTCTGGAAGAGATGGATGGCATCGCTGTGGCTGAAGTTGAAGGTTTTCTTGATGGTCGCGATGATGTCAGCCTCCACACCATCAGGAAGACCTCTATAGAGGATTACAACAAGGTTATAGTCACACTCCCACTCTGTGCCACACTGCTCAAACACACACAGAGCTATAGAATGGTGTAGAGAGTGATTCGTATAGTCTACTCAAGGCAGACTGACTGTAGGTGTTAGAGATGATCGTGTAACTGGAAGATCACAGGTATGAGCATACAGTATATAACATATGAGCATCAGCTGCATAAGATGTAAACGTTCTGTCCACAGAACAGTATGCAGTATGTCTTGCATCGTCCCTGTGCACTGTATGTGAGGTGCTGTAAGATGTCGTATACCTGCAACAATTAGCGAGATTAGTGGGTTACTTTACTTCGGCTTAACTCTGGCTTTGTGGTCTCACGACAGTGGCTCACTTGTAAGCGGGGTATATCGCCATGGTATTTTAGGTTATACACCTAACATGCTCCGCTGCAGGTTATGTTCAGGCTATCAGACCCAAACGTATAAAAAGCCTGCCTCCTCACCAATAAACTCTCTGGAAGAATTGCATCACCACTCCTAGAGGATCCCGTAGACTGGGTGCACAGGTAGTAAGAGGAAGGGAAGTTTGGATGATTTATTATATCAGAGATATAATAAACGTTTGTAGTGTTTCAAGGCCATTCGCCCACATTGACTACAAAGGAGGGCTTCTATCAAATAGCACGTAGCTTACATATATAGTTACCATAAATGAATTAAATTTACTGCCGCATATTAAGTGCTCTGAAATTCTGTCATATGATTCCCAAGATTGACTAATGCAATAGATTGCACCCATATTCCTTATAAGATTCATATTCCATATAAATCTTGGGGCGTCCTGGTGTATTAGTGGTCCAAGGCGCGTACCATGTAACCGGGACGTCCTGGGTTTGAATCCGGTCCAGAACCTTCGTCACATCTCATTCCCCTCTCTCTCCTAATCTTTCCTGTCTATCTCTACTGTAAAAACAATCATAATAAAAAGGCAAAACTGCCAGAAAAATAATCTTAAGAAAAAAAAATATATATATTTTCACAGCTTCAATATGTCAACACAATACTGTATCAGTGAAAAGTATGAACACTGTGTCTTAATGACAGGCAAACCTCTCTAGCCTTGCCAGCAGCAACACTTCCTTTTCACTGTTACAATGTTTTTGTATTGCTCATATTTTCAATATAATAGTTTGTTCTTCTTGATAGAGGAACAAATGCTAGTTACCCATTTCTTGCATACTTCCCACTTCTACAGTCTACTTAACATGGTGAAATTGTTGGCAGCATAATGTTTGCATAAACCCATAACTGTTCATAGTCTAGTTTATAGCTTTAATTGTTTTATTATTTTGTTTTCTCTACTTTTATTGCTTATTTTTACATTCTGTATGTGTACTTATATTCTATTTTCCTTTCCCTGCTGAAATATTTTACTTTACGTTGCTGCAGCAACAACCTAATTTCCCCACAGGGATCAATAAAGTTTCATTTTATCTTAAATACACTGCTCTGGATCTGTCCATGTTTCCTGTGATTAGTTAGAGTGACCAGTTAGCCAGGATCGCCATTGTTAGGTTTTGTGAAGCCAGCTATCGCAAAGATACCCTGACTATGTTGAACTTGCTTCGTCAAACAGGCCCCTCAAAGCCCTCTGTGGAAGGATAAAGACACCAGCTACATTCAATCATTTGAATATTCATCACTGGCCTGTCTCACCCCAACAAATAAATGAACTACAAATCATACAAAATAAAGCAATAAGACTAGCTGTGTGGTGTTCACAAAAGTATGTGCTGAAACCACCTGGGTTGGGTTGTTGTAGGCGGGTCTTGAAACCTTTTGAAGCAGTCTGCACAAATTTCATAATCTGATGAAGTCTGTTAGCAGATGATGTTTATCTGCACTCTGTCAGAACTAGTTTAAAAGTTTTTGACAGACTGGGTTGCGTTTGGGTTGTTCAAAGACTAATCATCCTGGGACATAAATAGATCAACAGAACCACCAACAACCCAGCCATCACACCAATAATGGGAGGAGCAAGATGGACTATCAGAACACCATTATCTACAACACTGCCAGTACATGCCACTCTGCCACTTGTTTCCTTTCTATTTTTTCATTAGTGATTTCAAGCTTGTTTGACAGTTTGTTTTGACAGTTTTAGCCTCAGCACACCAACCACGTCAGTCAAATTTGTGTGTGTGTCCTACCCTCCCTCCTCGGTCTGCTTGTGGACGTAGGCCAGTATGTCAGCAGCGCGGCCGGTCCCCTCACACACCACCACTGGGACGGGAGGGCTCTCCTGAAGGTACTCCAGCACAGTCAGGATCACATTGGGACCCCCCTCAAAGATCAGGGCCACCACAGGAACACCCTGACCAATACCTGCAAGTACGGACACACATAGCCTGCTTACAATTTGGCTTGATTATTCCTTTAAGGCCAAATCCCATTCATCAAATAGAGTCCCACCCTAGTGACAGTTTGTGGGAGGTTCAGATGATAATGCCCAGACAGTTGTTATCTGCCTGTGTAAGCCTCACAAAGATAAACTGACTGCACAATGACTACACCTTTAAATTTAAATCCATCGGAAGGGTACGTCCTTGTGCATGCCATGATAAATCACTTGGGTACAAGATGGCTGCCACAGAATTCTAATAACTTTAAATTGTACGAGCCAAATCACCATTCAGTTTGTTGGTTGTTTGAGCGTGAAAGTCCCTGTGATTCCTGTCATTCCAAGCCTCACTTCCTGGATGAAATTCAACCCAACCCAAAATCCATCACATAATACATTACTGGTAAAAGACCTGGGCCAAATAGTATTTGCATTGTATTGCAATTCTTGGTATTCGTTTTAACCTATGTGAGTATATGCAGTTAACGCTAACCCTAACCCTTGTGGTATCCCCAAGCAGTACAGCAGCAATATTATGTGCTCCAGGTCTGACTGTCAATGATTGCTACTGAATGAGTTTGCAGGAGAGTTAAAGCAAAATCATAACTCAAAGTTTTGGTTGGGCCAAGTTAACCTCTGCTATTCTGTAAAACTACCATGACCATTAGGGTTTTACAGGAAGAAGACCTTTTTGTACATGGATTCCATTGCAGTTCTCCTTTCAATCTTTGAAATAAAACAGATAATCTATTATTCTTTTACAACAATGCTAAACTTAACCAGCCACATTGTACAACCGGCACCAAATTTTTGGACGGTTACCCTCTTATCAACTGAGACAAATAATTGTGATTAATAATTGTGATCACAAAATTTAGCGAAATAACCAAGATTATCATTTTTGCCATAATCATGCAGCCCTAGGTATTATGTAGATGAATACAGTAAAGGCAGTAAACTACAGTAGGTAGATAAAACCCTCTCTCTCTCTCGCAGAAGAGCAGAGTTAATGTAAACTACCGTACTTTTCCCACTGAACTGGAACAAAATATGTAACAGCTAAACAAAAAGTTGACTGTCTGCCTTGCAAGCAGACAGCACATATTAACTGTGATTTAATTTCTATCTACCACGGCCTGTTGTGGGTTATCTATAAAGTAATTGTCCTTGCCAATTGTCAGCGCAGTGTGTCCAGTCGATTCAAACTGGTGAGTAGGGACAATGTGCCAGTCTGTGGGTGGCACACTGTGAATTTAAAAAAATCTCTGATAACTGACAATTTACTGTCTAGCACACACCATCACAAGGACATGCAAGAAGCATAACATAGAAGTTTAAGTTTCACTTTTGTTTTCACAAGGTGAGGCTCTGTTGATGTGGATTTGATTCACTGGCACGGCACTAAAACCATGTTAAGTGTGGAGTTTGATCTTTCTGATACGCAACTCGAAGGCTCCTAACATCAATACGGAGATAAGAAAATATCACATTAAAAACAAACAAATATAAAACAAAGTAGCTGGCTGGAAATAAGTCAGAAACTGGTTCTTTATATAATTATGGATATTGGTGATCAAAGGAAGGCTTGGTCTTTTGGAAGTAATTAGTAGATCAGTCAGGCAACGGAGGCCTTCATTTGCCTGTATGTTTTTGGCCATCTCAAACACACACAATGTCACTACACTATCTGAGAAGAAGACCCCCCTACCCTTTTTTGCGGAGCTACACTAGAGTTTGTCTTACGTGCGTGTATTCTCTGGAGGTTGATGTGCTTCTCCAGCTCCCGCCGTAGTTTGACCTCGGCGCCGTACTTGCCCACCGTCCCATCATCCACCAGGAGGAAATGCGAATGGAGGTTGTTGAGAACATTTAGCTTGCTGAGAGGGTTCAGTAGGGTCTGGTATGGAGCTATTACCTGCAGTGGGAAAGGGGGGGTTAGAAAAGTAGAAGAGCAGAAGAGGAGGAGAGGTTAGGAAGGAGGGGAGAAAGGACAGAAATTACGAGTTTTGTTCCTATATAAATATTCACTGTTTGAAAAAAATTAAAACAATGACTCAACATTGAATATTATTGAAGGCATCAGGTATCTTAAGACCTTTGCTTTCAAAGTACCAACATTTACTCAGATATTTTTGTAATACAGAGAAGTGAGACTAGATGTGAGATGGGTGGAGGGTTGTCTTACGTCTCTCCCGATGAGATCGTTCCTGTTCTCAATGACTCCCCAGGGAGCAATCCCAATAGTGCAAATTTTCTTCGATGATCTGGAACAGTGCTCTTTCAGAGCGTCGCCCACGTGCTTCGCCACACCTTCAGGAAGGATGCAAGAGTCAATCACTAATCTGTGCCCACCCAACAAAATGCTGTTATCACCCCTTTAGACAAAACAGTGCAAGCTTTTATCACTCTTTAATGCTCTGCCACTCCAAAAATCTTCAACACTCAAATTCTGATTAGTGATTTGGAGCTGAAATGAGATGAAATCGATCCCACAATGGTTACATTTTCATGCACATTTATGACTTATAAAAGCAAAAATAATTGGCTCTAGTTGCTATAGATCACATTAACCACAGTTGTGAAGAAACAGCTCTCTCCTTATACATGAATGACTAAGACAGCAGAGGCTCTGCCACCAAAATGTGCCCGTTTCAAATGCTGCCCGTGGGAAAGGTCGGACTCGACTACATGGAGTCGTGCACCACAATCCTCAGCTAATGAATACCATGGAGACTACAGTAATTTGGGTGCCAGGAGTCCATCCCAACTGGCCAGGGCCAAGAGAGGCATTAGGGGTAATCACTGCTCTGGGTAATTGACCCTGTGAGTAATGATTTAAACACTATGATCAAACCGCACAATCTTGACACTGCGCTGTGGCGGCAGACACACCTCGGCCGTGACACACAGCCAAATGACACGCTTAGAGCCTGGCATTACAACTTCTGCTAAATCAGCGCGCCGATAAGAGAAAGCTTAGTGGGAGGTAACCACCCCAATGCATAGCTACGCCTGGGTGGTGGCTGTATGTGGTTGTGTGGTTGTGTAGGGGTGTGTGTGTGTGTGTTCTCCTTTCCACTGAATCTACAATCAATATCTGTATCGACGCAGGCATGGAACGTATGGGCTTTTTGGCTGCCATGTCTATACCATTATGTCATTTCCTTTTAACTCCATTTAAATGCTTCTGGCTAGTGGAGACAATTTTACACTAACCAGTCCTGATGTAAAACCCCATGACTTACCACACAAGATCAATGACCTAAACATTTAATTTGTTCCTGGTTTGTTCATGTTGTTTTTCAGCTCAGAAACGTAAAGAGGTAAACAGTCTGGTTTCCACTGCAGTTGGGCTTGATGTGGAGAAGAATTGATGAAATTGACTGATATTTGCTGACTTTCCCCAAACAATTTATCAAATTCCATGACTTTCCCTGTCTGGAATATTCCTTGATATTCCAAGAAGTCCATGGCCAGTGGGAACCCTGCACTAGCCACAGGCTGCTGAGCTAAGATAATCTGCTTAGCGTACCTGTGTTGACCCCTCCAGTGAGGATCCAGGCCCCGGTGGTGACAGCAGCTTTGATCAGGCCCTTGCCCACCACCTGCTTGAGGCGTGGATGCAGCTCGAAGTTTTGAATTCCTCCGTGGACCGAGATGAGGATCTTGGGAAGCTCCATCTGCCACTCCTTCAGCATGAGCCGCAGGATGCTCTCCGGCCGCGAGTCGTGGGACAAACGCACATACTGCCCACATTCGGAAAAACAGTCAGAGACACACACAAGCACGCACACACAGAGACACAAAGGGTGTTAGAAGCTGGTCAACAGGCCCCCTCAGGAGTCAGTGTTGTAAATCTCATGACCTGGGCTAGCATCAAATTTAAGCAAGTGATTTCCTTTTATTATTCTGTTGCTTAAAAGTTTGATTCCATTGTGCAACACTGGGCATCAGTTTGAGGCTACACCATCTGTAGTTAGTTTTCAGACAGGTGGAGTATTTCACACAGTATTATTTAGTTAGCCAGGTAACCAGAAATTAATTAAACATAATTCTAAATATTTTGAATAATTTGTCAAATTAAACCTGAATGTTAGTTAAGGATGTCTTGCAGTCATACCAATTGAGCTTTCATTATAAACAACACAAAGTTATTCATGATTACTTCTCAAGTATTCTAAGAAATCCTGCCAACTGAATTACCCCAAGGGGCTCATTAAGTAAACAAAGTCTCATCATGGGACCAAAGCTAATACACAGTGTACAAAACACATTTGGAACATTGTGTTACACCCTTTTCCACAATCCAGGTTGCAGTTATCTCAAGACTTACAAGTCTGTTTTTTTAATCTGAAAAATGTGCCCTCCAGCAGAGAGAGCTTGCCCCTCCTACCTTGGCTCTGTAGGAGTGGGACCCTCCCTGGAAGTTGACGACACCATAGGCGTCAGTGGGGCTCTCCTCTGTGTGTTTTTCCACCGACCACTCCTCCAGCTCCGGCAGGGACAGGTTGGGGTTTTCACCCAGCTTCACGTCCGAGTACTTCATCGCCAGGCTGGCTGTGAAGCCAACATGCTGCCGCACCAGCCGGCCGCAGCAGCACCTGGATGGGAACCACAATCACTTTATTTGGCAAGAACAATTAATATACAATTTGTCTTAGGGGTAATGTTGCAGAGACATAGCAACAACAGAACACCGCACATCCTATAATAACAATAATATTAACAATATATATATATTTTTTTAAAATTTATAACATGTTCCATTAAAAGCGAATCTATAAGTGTTACAAGAAAAATAATAAAAAGCAAGAAAAACACAATAGGAAGAAACAAAACACTGACACGTGGCACAAGGAACAGGAATTAAAACCATGCCATAACATTTGAATTTTAGTCTCTTTTATCTCTCACCAGGCGCTTGTCGCAATGTGGGGGAAAAAAGTTTCCATGCTAGCCGGAGACACTTTAACAGCACTGATAGCATTGCTCACTGAAACCAATCTGTATCTCTAATCACAAAGAAGCTCATAAACTTGCAGCTAGCAGTAGCTCTAGGCGTCAATAAAAAAACACCAGCAATGTTGATAAGCCATTTTTCGTCAATTGAAGTTTTCTTCCTGGTGGAGGAAACCATTTTGGTTGGCTGGTTAAATAATTTTTGCAATGTCATGGTCCTGGTAATAATGACTTTGTAACTTTTCTTAGACTTCTACAAAATTGCCTGGTTGAATCATCTGGCAAGAAAGTCTACATTCTATGAAGTAAAATGTTGAAGCTTTGGGGTTTTATTTGGATTGCAACCATAAGGGAACCCAAGAAGGTTCCTTGAAGAACCCCTTCAAAAAAAGCTTCATGACCCATGAAGGTACTTTCACAAACCTGTAACCTACGGGGGTTATTCAAGGAACCTTTTTTTTTCTAGTGAGGGATCCTAAGGTTCTGAACGGCTCCTTTTGGATCTCAGAAGAATCCAAGATGAACCCCTAGTTTTCAGAGTATAAGTGTAGATAAACTTGTACCACAGGATCAGTATTTCACCATCAACATCCCAAACAAACAACATCCAAAGCCCAAACTTAAGCACTACACAATACCTTAGCAATTAAAGTATAAGACTTTATTCTGACAAACAACTGTGATGACAAGGTTCAACATATTTGTTACGGTGTAGGTTAACCATACTTTTTGAAGAGCATAATGTGGTTTTTGAAAATTTCCATATAGTTATTATTCAAGTTATTATGACTACATGCCAAATTTGGGCCAACACCAGTTTCTCTCGCTCTCTCAGCTCCATTCAATTACTTTAGGTGAGAATGTGTCTCCTGACACACAAAGCCTGGAAGTTAATTGTTTCCTGGGGAGGGGTGCTGCTGTACAGTGGAGTTACACTGTAAAGGAATTTCCCTGCAAGGTTTTGCTGGTGTAACAGGCTGGAAGGGACTTTCTCAGGTTAATCCTGTCAGGCAATAGAGAGTGAAATAGGATGACGACCAAACAAATACTTACCGCACCAGCTGTTGGCAGATCTGGCATCCTGGAAGGCATCTGCAAGAAATTCAACACCAACATCATTCAACTGGATAATCAATCACTAATAAAAAAATAAAAATAAAATATAATACAGACCCACTAAACGCAAGTGAATTTGTAACTATCCAATTAAGATAGTTATAATACAGGCCCAACGTGAGGGCTGATCTTTCCAAAGCTAGAAGGAAACGCCAAGTTGTTTGAGGACATTTAGGAAGGTTATCTGTCAACTGGGCAGCCGGCCTGGTCAGATTGGCCTTTAACCAAGAAAGAGTTATGAAACCTGCTAAGTGGACTCTCGCTTTGATCACAGTCATATCCAGGCCTTTGGCCTGGTGTTGCATGGGACTGCATTCACTAACACCTCTGGATCATCTATGAGCAGCGGCCCATAGTTAGTGGGGAAATGCCAGTGGCAAATAATTGATGCAAAAGAAAACACAGGGAAAAGAGTAACCAAATATCGAAGCCAGTTTACGAGAAGAAAGTAGAAGAATGCATCTTTTTGAAAGTATAACTACAAACAAAAATATATATATACATATATATATATATATATATATATATATATATATATATATATATATATATATATATACACACACACACATATACACATATATATATATATATATATATATATATATATATATATATATATATATATATATATATATATATAAATTCTAGGTGATTTGATATTATATATATATATATATATATATATATATATAATATCAAATCACCTAGAATTTTACAAACAGAAACATTATTTTTCTTTTCCTAGTTCAGTGTGCGTTTGCCATTTCTGTTTTTAGTTATACTAAATATATATATATATATATATATATATATATATATATATATATATATATATATATATATATATATATGTATATCAAATCACCTAGAATTTTACAAACAGAAACATTATTTTTCTTTTCCTAGTTCTTCACAACTGGACCAAGGCCTGTGCCAATTGTACTTTTAATTGAGCTGTTTTGTGTGTACGTTTGAGGTAGATGTGGTACATTGTGAACGACTGGGCTGCTCGCCAAGCCAATAACAGCCATCCATACAATTCTAGCACTAATATGTCAAATTCCATTAAGTCTGCATAGAAATCCTACTATACTTGAGAAAAGAACATTCACATCAATTCTTTACATATTACACACAAAATGTTATTTTCATACTACAGGGATATACTTAAAAATAGCACAAAAGCAGGAATTCAGTATACACCAATAGAAATAAATAGGGGGGTTGTGGCAATAAAACCCAAATAACAAATAAATAAGAAACCTCATCCCTAGTACTGGAAGAAAATATGATGCAACTGTTCATCACTGGCCTTGCCTCTCACTTGAAACTGTAATTACAGTGATAGACATAAACAGTAAGATCATGTGGGAAAAGCCTCATTTACCCTTTGGAGAGTAGTGGTTAGGATCTGGGCTTACCTTGACACACACACACACACCATACAATTACACTGTTACCATGGCCATCACCACAAGGCACACCGAGTCTAAGCTTGGGGCCAACACACAAACACATACCTGTGGGGGTCTTTTGACACTGGAAGTATGTACACACATTCCCTCTTGGTGAAAGTGCTTTCTATCCAGGGTTTCTGGGACTGTGAAGAAAGAACAAAAAGTAGCACATTGTGAACAGTGGTCAGCTGACAGTGTTGATGCTCTTCATGTTTGTATTTATTGTTATATTATGATTGCTTTTGATGACTCCAAGCCGTTAAGCAAATTGCCCCTTGAGGATATTAAAGAAAAAGCCTACTCTTATCTATAGTAATTGAGTGATATGTTTATGCAAACAGTGCTGACATACCCATTACAGTGTCACAAAATAAGTTAGTCAAGTTAAATGAATGTGGGGAAATATCAAATAACCACAGAGCAGCACATTGTCTACCTTAGCTCTACAGAAGGTTAGCATGTTTTTCTCTGTAAATAATGAACTCCAAACATCCTAAAATGGCAAAAGGGAGCTAGTGACCTCTTAATCCAGGATTTAGTCTATGAAAATCAAAGGGTTTAGGAGGCGGCTTAATAAAATAAAAATAAAATCTAAAAACCAGGATGACTACAGTTTAGGAGCCATGTTAGATAGAGCCGGTTGCCAACAATCTAAGCTGCAATAAATAATAATAATCACATACTGTATCGTGGTTTCGTCAAAACAAGGATTTGTCACAAGAATTTTCAATTAATGTCTCATGCCTTATTGTTCTTCCAATAAAGCTCAGAGGGACCCACGAGCGATTAGAGCCATTAATCCTTCCCGGCACAAAGAGGGAAACCTGAAAACCACTCCACACTACCCCACCAATACCCAAGAAGATTACCCAATACAGTAGCCTACTTTACAGCAAAGCCTTCCAACTATTCCTGTAGTTCAATAACAATGGTATTACAACAACCAGGGATTGAAATGTTAGGAACCAGCTAGACTGTAGTTAGCCCTTTTGTGCTGGGGCTAAAGGAAAATGATCCTCACTAGCCAAAGTTTGCATGTAGATTAATGGAGATAGTATGGAGACAGAAGTGAATTAGCCTACAGGAATAGTGGCCAATATTATTTCCATCCCCAGTGTCCAGAATTCTATCTCTAGCATCCAGAATTTTATCTAGAGCATCCAGAATTCTATCCCTAGTCCCCAGAATTCAATCTCTAGCATCCAGAAATCTATCACTAGTCCCCAGAATTCTATCTCTAGCGTCCAGAATTCTAGCCCCACTAGCACCCAAAGTTCCATGACCAACTACAACAACTGGCGGTTTTACAGAAGCAGCCAATCAAACAGGTCATTCTACCACTTGACCAGTGAAAATGAGCCATTGAACATGTACCTGGATGTCCTCCTCTTCATCTCCGTGTTTAAGGGCTTTGTACAGGAACATGCCAAGGCTCCTTCATGCATCTCCTGGACAAACCACAGTCACCGCAGCCTCTCTTGACCACCGGATCATCAGCTACAAATCACTATACTTCTCCCTCTCTCTGACACACACAATACTTCTCTCTCTCTCTATCTCTCTTCTCCCTCTCTCCCTCTCTGTAGATCTTCTTGTGATTTCCACACAGGTCTCAAAGTCTACAGCAGTGCTGGTACATTCAGAAACGGCCCCAGTTAAAAGCTGAGTGATCAGTATGAGGTTGCAGCCTCCAAACTCCATCCACTGTTAATCTGTAAGAAGCCACTCAGGGGGCTGATGAATGTGTCTGAGACAACCTAGATATTATACTTAGGCCGGGGAGAAAGAGAGAAGAGGGAGGCGGGGGTGTGGGAGAGGATTAGCGGATGGGCAGAGGCCTCAATGATATATAACTAGTTGTCTACTGAAGACACACCACCAACTGTGATTCATACACACAAAAGCTCTCCCAACCTGCACACCCCCCAGGTAGGCCCCACACTTACGCTTCCAAGAGGGCTCTATTATTTTGAACCCTTTTTACAACAGGATAGACAGAGCAAAGGCAGGGCAGGAAACTAACCTTTTTATCCACTGGGCACAGTAACTGGTGGGTTCCCAAGTTTACCAGCCAAATAGGTTTTTAGAATATAAAGGGACCTCCAAACAACTGATGGTACCTGTCAAGGTGGCTGATAGAGAATACCAACTTACCAGCTACACTAGTCATGATTTGGTAGCAGCTGGCTGGTGGCAGTTTCCCACCTTGCTAAAAAACATTTTCATATGTCCAACATTTTAGCCTGGATGTTGTACCACCTATTCCAATTCCAACTGGTATGGAAACTTGTTGAATCTGACAAGTTCAGGCTACTTCGGGGTCCTTGAGTGCCTTCTTGTGCTTTGGGGGTAGGGCTGAACAATGTACTGAATTCATATTAATAATGAATAATAAAAATATGCAATACATTAACATCACAATGGCTGCAATTTTAATGTTATTTAATTTCACAACACAAATAAATTAATCAGTAATATGATACAAGGAAATTAGTGATCAGTGGGAGATCCAATAGGAGACCACATAATGCAATATGGTTATGCTAGTATAACAGGTAAATGTGTTCCCATAATAAAAGGCTAGGCCTGCCATTGTAGTGGGGATATATTCAAAGTGTTTTAAACCACTTCAAAAGGAAATGTACGTAAAAATCTACAAACAATATTTAACAAATCATAGTGAAATTGCCATATGTCAAAACAATAACAATATGATATTTTGTCCAGATTGAGTATGCTTTCAATGGAGAAACTAATTTACAATTGACTAAAACGTTGTCACAAGGCAGGACATGACAATGGTCGTGTGCCACAAGCAAACATCCAGAACCTAATTTCTGGATGAAATTGCCTTGTCCTGACCAGACACTTTGACTTATGGGAGGTCTACAGTAGCTCACTAGGCTATGGATGAATGCCTTTGCTAACTAGCTTCTCTCATTTAGATCAAGCGCAATCTAACAAAGTGTTAATGAGCACATTATAACAGGACTGTGCTCTGCTAACCTGTAACCATGGTACCTGAGAATGTCAGGCAACAAAAGACTACAGCGCTTTAGAGCCCCTGCCAAAAACACACACACTCACTCTCTCACTTCCTCCCTCCCTCCCTCTTCCTCTCTGGTTTCTCTCTCTGAGCTCCAACGCAATGCAGTTTTATGGTCGTTCTGTTCCTGTAGGATATAAAACACTCCACCTTTCCATCTCTATTGGATCAACAATCTATGATGCTAGGAAGGTTGTTTACAGGCAACCATAGGGTGTGTGTGTGTGTGTTTGCGCCTGTTTGTGAGCATCTACACACAAGTTGTATGAGTGAATGTGTTTCTAGGAGCAGACACCAATTTGATCAAATACTATCTTTGTAGTTACCTTAGCCTCAACTCTCAACACACACGCACACACACACACACACACACACACACACACACACACACACACACAACTGGACTCAGAAGAACTTGCCCTTCCACTTCCACTGAGCTCTTCCTTTCCCGTCCTTTATTCCCAACAATATAACAAGGCTGGCTAGTCAACCTGTCATTCCCCCAGCCCAGTCTGACGTAATAAGGGATGAGATAACATCTGGCTTGGCAATTCGCTTGCACATTAGAATGAGTGGAGGCCATGGGGTCAGCACTTTAGTGTGAGAAGTAGCCAAAGAGAGGAGTGGTTCTCAAAGACTGGGCTGGGACTCGGGACCCACAGGTGGAATGCAGCGGGAAGATTAAAATGCATGTCCATTATTTATCTGTTTATTTATTTATTTACAGAAATTGGTATCAAAGGGTGCTAGTTATGTTATGGTGTCAAAGCCTTTCCAATTCCATGCAGTGTAATGGGGGTTAAGTAAAATACTTTAAGTTTGTAACCCACATAGACCATACATTTCACTAGATTATGGCTTGCTCTATATCCTACAAAAATAAGGTTTGGGTTCTGAGAAAAATTGCTTTGAAAATGTGGGTTTCAATAGAAAATATTTGTAAGCCATGTAATGCAATGGAACAGTCAAGTTGTGTGACTTTCTAATACAGGCTTGTTTCTTAAACACAACAAATCAGCCAATGGCATCAGGATGAACAGTTATGAGCATGAATACAGATGTAGGGCATCCTCCATGGTACAGTGAGCTAAGGCTCTTGTTATAGGTCTGAGTCCCACTCTAGACCTGCTTTTCCATGTCATAACCTTCCTTCCTCTCCCCTGTGTATCTCTACAATCAAATAAATCAGTGGGAAACTGTAGGTGTACAGTGCAACCCCCAGGTGTGAATGTGTGTAACTATGTGATGCAAGGTTGTGCTGAAAAAGCATCCCTGCCTGGAAAATCTCTTCCCTAGATAAAAGGTTAAAAAATTAAATTAAAAATGCCATTAATTTAAGTACTTAAAAAGCCTGCAGGACTGGAGTGCTGCTGAACAAACCATAGGCCCTAAATGAAATAAAGGAACAGCAGTAAGAACAAACATTAATACCTCTCTTGGTACATGCAGGTCCCATAAAGAAATGAGCACAGAGTCTGGAATAGAACAACTCTGAACTTTATGCCAACAAATTACATATGGGACTATTAAGCCATGTATGAACAATGATAACCCATCTAACTATTTGAGCAGTGACAATTCTTACTGGGAGAAATTTGGCCTGGCCATTAATCAATATCAAAGTTGTGCACCTCAAATCTGAACATAGATTGCTCTGATCAATGTCAACAGTATGCTCTGGTGTTACCATCATACGGTTTACAACTGCAATTAATGACAGAGAACAAGAGTGCTATAAAACACCAATAAATGTGTCAGCATTGTTCTGTAAGGTATCATAAAAGCAGTGCCAAAAATAAGCTGTTGTAGTAAAACGTCAATGTCCAACACTTGATCTAAAGAAGTGTGCTAAAAATAATGCTGTCAAAGCAGGCCTTTACATGTGTTTCCTTAGCAGAGAATAATTCACACACTAGCAAGAGCTATTTTGACACAGACAGGCCTAACACATTTGCAATCCTTTTTACATCTTACAATTTACACAAACTAGGCTTAGGCTATATATGAATGTTGAAGTGAAAACAGTTCACTTCATTAAATAAAGTACAATCCTTTCACTATAGGCTAGCCTTTAAGTAGGGCTGGATGCCTGCAAGCCGGCACATGGGAGATAAAGTCAGTTCATGTTGTCATGGGACCAAAGTGTGATCGCTCTCCAGCTTGCCCAGTTGTGCCTCTGGACACCGCTCTGGCAGGCTCCACAGCACGGACCAGTACAATGCTAGCATGCCACCCTGAGTTTTGCCTCCTGGCAGCTGTATAACCTACAGTAGTAGTGTGTAGAGCACATGACACCTTCTCCCCCCTAACATCTGGTACTCATAGTTATGTGAGCCTATGTAAACCCAGGGTAAACCAGTTATGGGATAGGAGATAGCAGCAGGGACGGTCCCACATTATTGCTTCTAAACCTCTCTGCTTAAATAATACTGAGGGGGACGACTATAGAAGTATAAACATACAAAGCTCTCTCCGAACAGATTACACAATAATAGCAGAATGAGAGATACGAGATATCTTAAGTCACTATTCCCTCCAGTGCTCTTTGGGTAGTCCGGCACGCACCTCGTTCAGCCGTGTGACTGAGCTCCACACAAACCAGGAACCACAGCTCTAGGGGGTGAGCGGGAGTGGTGGGGGGTCAGCTGGATGAGAACGACGGGGGGAGCGCTCCATTCATAAAGTCAACAAACTGAGACTGTGACAGAATTTTTTTTACCCAGTCCAGAGCCATTGGAAAAGCTTTATCAGTCATCTTCGACTGGGCCTGTGTGTGTGTGGTGAGAGTAGATTAGTGCGTGAGATAAGAGAGCTCAGGGAAGCATGGCAGAGTCGCTCTACACACTTAAAAACACAGAAGGGTAACACGCATGCAGTTATGCACGCACGCTCGGGCCACATGCACACACACACTTCATGCAAGAGTCTATGCTGGAGTGCGACACAGTGATGCAAAGACAATTTGCTAGTGGCTCACAGAGTGGCTCGGCTCAAGCTGAACACCAGTTCCACCATCCGCCATTACATAAGAAACTGTGACTTGCAATAATAATCTATTAGCATGGGCTGGTACAATTACCCAACAATGCCGAATCAAATCAGTTGACTAATCTAATGATTCTTAGTAAAACAGCAACAGTTCACATCATGCATTTCCTGATATTCCTGTTCCCCTCTGCTCTCTCTGTCCAGTCCTGGGGCAGCAGCAACCCTCAGCCCCTCATCAGGGGTAAGCTGCCGCATGTGACCGACTCAGGCCACTGCTGTGGGAAATAAGACAGTTTTGCATGCAGACCAAAGACAGGCCCAGGGTGTTCTGGTGGGTCAGCAGGTTAAGGCACATACCATGTACATGCAACACTGTGGGTTTGAATCTGGCTCACAGCCTTTGCTACATGCCATCATCTCTCTCCATTCACTCACAGCTGTGTGCCATCCAATAAATCTGGGAAAATAAAGAGGGACCCATGCTTGTCACAGAGAGGAAGAGGGGAAACGACTACCTTTAACTTGGCAATTCACGCTGTGACTAATGTCCAGCAATATGTAGGCCTAAAACATTTTGCACTGCCTACACAGCAAATAGCCATGAATGGGCGTATAGTCGTCTATGTCGCCAGGGAAAAATCTGAAAAAATGAATACACTATTTCAGCAACACTTGACTTTCCACACACTGGCAGAATAAAAAGGCTTTCACATTCAGTTAAATGGACTTGGCAGCCATCCATGGTGGCATTGACTTGTTACGGGCAATGACAGCGTGTGTCTTGTCCGACATCTAAGACAGCTGGCAGAAATGTGTCCTAAACAAGTGTCAGCTGGCCTGAACTGCACTCTACTTCCCATTCAATATGACAGACTATCTGGAGGACAGAGGCTTCGTTTTTGTTGTCTTATGGCTAAAATGTTGGCGAAAATAGCTGCTAACATAACCAGATAGCCAGCTACTAGCTACCCTAGCTAGTTAGCCAGGGTTAAGTGCCTAGCATTTAGCGTTAGCAAGCTAGCTATTTAGCCTGCTAACGTTACACCAGTGTGTGATTTTTGGGTTTTGTTGCTAGACAGTGTGTCACCTTGCACACGTTACTAATTATATATATGTGTAACAGTATCTTAGCTGGACAGACACACAGTCACCCAAAAATGTAGACACGCCACACAGATCATGGTTGGGTGTCTGACAGGCAGGAAGCATGCATGGGGGGACCTGCCACTCAAAACCCCCAATCGGTCACGACGATCCTCACATCAAGCAGTGCAATTTGACAAGAATACAAAACCACAGGAAGGTATTCCGTGGCGATCACATACCATTCTCTTCACCGTTGAGACTCAGGAAGAGCTGTGTCGTGGCTTTTATCCATCTATCGGCGGTGTTCTCGGTTAGCCTTGGAAGGAAAGCCCGGTTGACGTTGGAGAAATCTGCTTCGGCTGCAGCTCCAACGGAAGGTTGCTTTTTCATAATTGTGCGACTCCAGACTGACGCTGCATGACGAGCTGGCTGAGTCAGCCAGCACACAATCACATGACCGAGGCGGAGCTATGGACCACATGTGCGTTTTGTATTAGTTTGTAATACATACAAACAACTACTAAAAATCCAATTAGTTTGCTCTCTTATTGAAGTAATACACCAAGAGAACTGTGCTTTACAGTGATACAGTGATAGTACAACAGACAGTGATAGGAGAACAGCTAGACATGAGGGGTTTTGCTGTTCTAATGTCATTACAAAGCACCTCGGTGGCATTGCTTTTACGACACACCGTTGTTATTTTAAAGAAGGTTCAATAAATAATAATTAAACAACAGTTAAAAAGTTAATGTTATTCTTCGTCCAAACAGTTCTTGGGTAGTTAAACATATTGCTCAGCGACACAAGTACCGGTATTACAGGTGATTTTCGGTTAGCGTATTAATATTTAAATGAACTGTGATGCGGTTACAGGTGTGTGTTTATGTTGCTATAAGGTAGGCCTGTCTTTACTGACCGCAACCGTCATGTGATTTTATTTATAGGACTGAATGAGTGGAAGATGAAATACAAATGAGTCATTCCAAGAGGGGTGAGTGGTTACTGTCTGGAATGAAAGAAAATAGATTCAGTCTCAAATATTACTATACCCCATCCAGTCTGCTGCTTTCTTCCACAGGCCTGCCATAACAAAAGAGCAGTAGTCCAATAATACATTTTAGAAGGATAAAATACAATTAACTTATCACAACAAAACTATAAGTCCCTATGGGTATATTGTTGGAATAATACAGAAATATTCTGGTGATTTCCATTAGATTGGGTTGGACAAACTCCACTGATAACCTACCAGACCGCTCCTCAGGAAGAGAGGGGCCTAATTCCACTCCATATTTCACTTGGCATTTTAAAAAGTTAGTGAGAGGGAGCAAGGAGAATTTGTATGGTAGGAAATACACTTAAATTTCTGTCAAGGTCCCTTTGCTCTGTATCCAAGGCCCCTCTAGGGCTGCAGAGCGATCATTTATAATAGTTATAATATAATTCCAATACTTGAGAAGCTCGTATAGGCCTTTTAATGAAAGGGCTTACATATATGAAGGGACATTTTCCCTCCCTGAGTCTAAAGCAAATACTGACCTGACCACAAGCCCATTTAGTATATGTTGCCTTACCCCACCCATAACCTTAGTGCACTTCTCTTGTTTGTAACTTGTTAAAGGTTACTCTCTTTCTACCCTTCACTCAAATTCTCTGCCCTTTCTCCAAAAAAAGTGTGATGGCTAGGCTTTTATTCAGAGATGGATGTCATATCAGCCCCATTTTATTTTTAGATTAAAGCTTGGTTCAATCTGGCCTCTAACTACTTCACAGAACATATAATCCCCCATTAGTCATTTTTAAAACCTCACTTTTATAGTTTTTTATAATAGCTTTATGGAGTTGTTTTTTTGCACACAAAACAACAAATCACCACTTCTCTACAAATGTGCAGCAAGATTCAGTGTATTTGGGTATTTTTCCAAACCCGTCAGGCTTGATGGGTGGGACTGTGGTAAAGGTTACTCACAGGATGTGGGGGCAAGTCTGACTGTGGCGATAATGGAGCTTCAATAGGGCATGATACAACGATGCGCATAAAATACAAAAACCTCACAATCAAAACAGAAATAAGTTGTTCATTTAATATAAGGCAATGAAAGAAATCACAATTCAATTATACAAACAGGTTACACAGAAACCCCAAAACAGTTATCAAAAAGTTATCATATTCTGGCTACAAGTCATTAATAACTCGACCCCCACCCCCACCCATAAAATAACTGCCAAGCTAAGTATTATAAAGTGCTTTCTCATTTTGTTGTATGCAATCATCACCAAGGCATTGTGTATAGGCAAAATCATTACAGCTTTCTGAACCTGAACCTAACCGAATTTAACACCCTGCATTTTCAGGCACAAACAAACCTTTCAAACTATTAAAGCATCTCTCTGTCCAATCTACACAGTATTTATTACGGCCACCTGAACACTATAGCCTCCTAGCCACTCATGTCAGTCAAAATGAACCCATCCTGTTCTAAAAATCGTTGTTGATCAATAAAGTACTTTCCCTTGCCTCGCAAATGTTCATACTCAATTGTTAAAAAAAAACTCCAGCAGTTGGTTCCTTGCTCATCAGTGTAAGTCAGCACCTATCTCCTCCTATGGAGCCGTCAGCTCTTCCCTCTAAGGAAAAAAACATAAGACAAGTAGATAAGCAAACAAAAACATTGAAATATTCCTGTTCATTCAATACTAATTACAGACATATACACTGTCTTAGATGGAATTCACACTTATAATGTCTATGTAACAGTGGACGAGCAGGACAATCTACAAACACTTGTGCCAAACAGCAGGCATAACATAACCCAAATTCATTCCACAGCTCTCCCAGGTTAAAGGGTAACTTTGGTATTTTTCAACCTGGACCCTATTTTCCCATCTTTTTGTGTCTAAGTGACTAAAGGGGACAACAATTTTTGAAATTGGTCCAGTATTGAGCGAGATCGCATCGCCGGCAGCCGCGAAACGAGCTGCAATGTAATCCGACGGGGCAAATCGCACCGTCAATGTACGTCCACTAAAAGTGCTTGTTTTTGCCACTGACAGGCTCAGATTGTTATTATACGTGTCTGACAACATTATGGAAAGGAGTCTACAGAGAAATGAAACGTTTTTCTTTACCTTTCGCTTGATCCGGTCTGTGTGTAACCAAGTCTCGCGAGAGTTGAGTTGTTGCAGGAAGTTACACACAGACCGGATCAAGCGAAAGGTAAAGAAAAACGTTTCATTTCTCTGTAGGGTCCTTTCCATAATGTTGTCAGACACTTATAATAATCTGAGCCTGTCAGTGGCAAAAACAAGCACTTTTAGTGGACGTACATTGACGGTGCGATTTGCCCCGTCGGATTACATTGCAGCTCGTTTCGCGGCTGCCGGCTGAAGCGATCTCGCTCAATACTGGACCAATTTCAAAAATTGTTGTCCCCTTTAGTCACTTAGACACAAAAAGATGGGAAAATAGGGTCCAGGTTGAAAAATTCCGAAGTTACCCTTTAACTCTAAGCAACAGCATGCAGAGAGCACTAACATCTTGGTAATTGCATGAAGGATGGAGTCATAAGAGTATTAATTCTGGTTGGTTGGAAAAGACGAATGAGTGGAGAAAGCAGAGAACAACAAAACAGACAGCAAATAAAACAAACTGCAGAAATAAAGAGATGAAGTTAATGGTGAACGGAGCTGGTATTCCAGGGCCATGGCTTTAACTCTGGAGTCCACTTTGGAACGTGACTGAAAAGTTCATCAAGACCGATGGGATGCAGGGCAACTGAATGATTATTTTCAATGGTCTGGCGACGCCTAGTGGTCAATTAACGCCAAACGCTATGTGGAAGACTGCAAGTGGTTTTCGTTTGCACACACTTTACAGTACAACTCAGTTCTCCTGAGTTCTTTTCACCATAACTTTGAATATGGTATTGACCCTGGAAATCAGGAGTTAAAATGTCAACAGAAAAAGACAAGGGCATAAAAGAAGCTGGTGAGAAGAAAAGGCACTGCATTAAGCAACACTGTAGGGACTGCAGGAGAGACGCAGGGGCAGGTCTGGGATGGAGGGAAGCACACCTGGCAGCAAAGGCTCCCTGGATGAGTCCAAGACCTGGTGAAGATGAGTCAGGTCAGAATTTCATATCTCATTCCTGCTCTCTCTCACACACGGACAGACACACACATTCATACACCTACGCAACTACGTCTGAAGAATTTGTATGTTCTGAGATGAGAACACACAAAAAAATCAGGGCGAGAAATTAAGACTGCTGACTGGCTGCTAAATTTCTCTTCTCTTCTAGCTGCAATTTGGAGGTCCTGTTCTAATCTAAAAGCCTAGAGTAATAGGTTAAATACCTAGATTAAACCCAGATAAAACATAGATTATATAATGAAAGTGGCAGGTGAATTTAAGGATTTTCTAGACTGACACAGGCAAAAAAGTTAGTTTCTATCCCTGCTTGAGATTGTTTTTTTTTTGAGTGCAGCTGCCATGTCAGCGTAGTGTAGCTATAATGTTGATTACAGTTGTTGTGTTGAGTACAGGTCAGGTCAGTGTTGAGAATGGTGCTGAGGGGGTTGTTAACATTCCCCACTGAAACCACTGGGTACCTCTAGCAGGGAGTTGAGTGAAAAAGCTATTGGTAACATAGTGTTCAGCTAAAACGGGACATGACATAACATAACTTAAAGCCTAGTCATAACTGTCAAGCAATAAACCTTTCATGAAAAATAACTGCAATGAAGGATTCTATTCCACATCATCTTAGGACGACTTAGAGGCTGAAAAACATCTGATGCACTCGCTGAGGACCATGCGGTGAGTTAAAGACAGCAGCACTAAGGTTTTAGGCTGTTGCAGACAGAAATTGTTTTTTTCGTTAGAAGTTCACAATCACAACTGGGCTCACATCGTTTCCACACATGACTGAACTAAACAAAGCGATGAACTGTGCCTGGATTTTATCCCTGTAACCCCCTTCCTGGTCCTCTCACCTCATAGGTGGTTCCTGCCCAGAACTGCTTCATCTCCCCCCTGCACGCAGCCACCAGGGCGGAGGTTATCAGGGTGAAGGGCACCAGGTAGAGCAGGGCAGGCTGGCCCATCCCAGACAACAGCATCACAGCAAATGTCACTATCATTCCCACCAGGTAAGCTACAGGAAGAGGCACACAGGAGAGGCACACAGGAGACACACACACACACACACACACACACACACACACACACACAGAAGGAAAGAGACAAGTTAAACCTTGCAACACATACTGGTAAACTCATAGAACTTGAATCCAGTGAAGATGTGTGAGTAAACTACTGGAATGAGAATGGGGGGAGAGAACAGGGACACCTAGTGGTCAGCAAAGGGAATGTCTGCATTTACAATAAGCATACTGTCAGTATTATAAAATATTATGAGAGTTTAAGGATCCCTGTGGGGAATTAAGACCTGTGCAGCTGCAAACAGTAGCAGGATATAGCAAGACAAATCGAGTGTTAACAAGACTATAGCAATAGAGGGTCATATAAACATATGCAAACAACAATTTCAACACTAGAATACGTTAGGAAAAATATGAATTAAAAGTACGAAAAGATATGAATTATATCTTTAAGTGGGTGTGCAGCATAGCAGCAGTAAAGTTTATTGAGATGAAGAAAAAAAAGCAAATGAAAAAAATTAACAATATGAGAGTATACCAAAAAGATTATGGAATATGTGCAGCATGAAATAAGTTCTAAAAATATCAATATATATTTAAGGCACTATCCATTGAGCTATACAATACCACCAATATTGTAATATTGGCATGGAACCTGAGCTCACGACAACAGTAAACTGGGTAAGATGTACATTTGGCTCAGTGTTCCCACTAATCAGTTTCTCATCATCAGGATAAAACCCTAGTCAAATGACTCTAAACAGGATATGATGTTTGCATGTGGTGACTCAATATTTGAGTATCTTGAACAATGAGACACGGATGTGCATGTAAATGAACTCGGTAGCGGTGTAGTTGTGCTGTGAGCTACCTATGCAGCTGCTGACGAAGTAGACCTTCTTGGGGCTGTTGATCCACACATCAAACTTGCTGCAGTAGGCCACTAGCAGACCTGTTGGACCAATGAGGAGGCAGAGTGTGAGGTTTTCCATCACGTTAGAATTTAATTTACTCCGTGTCACAGTTCACATGTGCAGCCATTTTGCCTTGCTCTAGTTGGCCATAATTGATTCGGGCTCTCTAAATGCCAAGTGAAAGCCACACACTCTAGTTAGCAAATAGACCTTCACCCTTTCCTCACTCATTGCGATTGGCCAGTGACATCAATTACACACACCCAATACAGCCTGATCTCTCTCTGTATACACATATACAGTATATGCCAGTGCATTACTTTCTTCCATTCTTCTCATCTTTCCACCTTAATAGAGGCATTAGCCAAAACATCAGGACTGCTGAGGTTAAGATGCTGAAATATCAATACAGTTTAGAGACAGTCTATGTGTGTGTGCATCCAACACATCCACACACAAGTTTCATAAACACAAAGTGCTTCACTGGTGAAGGCTACATATGGGTACACTACATTTCTATGAGAGTGCATTCAGTCTGTACCCAAGTATTTACTAAACAATCTGAAAAACTGCCTTTATGCAGTTGAGGAACTGAGGAGGAGCAGGGTTCAACTGTGATATAGTTCAAATGTGTCATGTCCCTTGTTGTGAGGACTTGGACAACAGCTGCCACTGTTGTTTGTATTCAAAATATTTACCAACCAATTAGTCATAAAGCTCAAACTCTGAGAGGAAAACAACCAGAGGAAATAAATCAAATCTTGACCTTGCTGTCAGCGAGGTCTTGCTTGCTATCCTAGTCCGCCTGTGTATTTGAACTGTGGAAGTTAGCATTGACGGTGTAGTATTTAGCTCACCTGGAACAATGATGTCTCCGTAGCCCAGAATGGAGAACTGCATCCCACACAGGTTCTGAGCCCAGGCTGAGAACCGTGGGACACGCATCACGACCGGCAGCTGAGGAGGAGGAAGGACAGGAAGAGTCAACCGAGATCCATTTCTTAACACTTATTTAACCAGGCAGGTGAGTTAAACCCTGACATTTGTATAACGTGACATTTTGAGTCTCAGTCTGTCACTTTTCTTCACCTGCCACATCCAAATTTCTCCTTCAGCCAGTGTTTCCTCAATATGGAGCATTTGAATCTGCTGAATCTCTTGGGCTGCTGCTATAACACGTTTTGCTATTAAGCAAATGGACCATTAGTTCACAGAGGTTTGTTTGAAACGTGCATAACTAAGCCACATTCATTTGTGGGCCCAATTAAACAATATCTCTACCTTAGAATCAGCAGAAAATTGTTCTTTTGAAAGCTACTGTTTATATCAGCACATGAAACTGAATGACAGCTGGGTTTATGCTGCCTGGGTTTCAATTTACTTTCGCTTTGAACGGCAACTCTCGCTGATAAAAATGAAACCTTTTCACTTGCTTAAAATGACATCAAACGACGATATGGCGCACTGTGCTTTGTGTTAAATTCACTCAATCAGGGATAATCTGACAGCAGAGACGCTGAAAACCGCAGTGCTGTTCAGGTGAAAAAGTGCTTCAGCTATCCTAAAACTGTTAACATTCCCTACTGAAACCTATGTGTATCTCTACCTGCATGGTGAAAAACATACAGCTAGCAGTATCCACTCAAGAAGAATAAGATTCAAGAAGAAATGGTAACAATGCCAATGCCGTGTTTTTCAGTTAATTGGAATGTGAATACAGAAACTTTTCCCCCCAACAATGTAACAAGTGCTGGTGATGGAAAAAAGACAGACAATCCCTTGAAGGACAAATCCTTTTTTACAATGATGCAACAACACTAACACACACTCCCAAACTCATTCAGCTTGACTGGAGATAATGCCCATGAAATCCATGCCCATGAAAAGCCCTAAAAACGCTAGCCTCATACAAAGCACATGTTACCTCTGACAAATGACATACACTCAGGAGTATACTGTATGTATATGCAGTTTGTTACAGGCAACATGTAATGTGTGTGAGATACAACAGGCCTGAAGACAGAAAAGACAAACAGTTATCAAGTTGCCAAAGTAGAAATGGTCCTTCTAAATAAAATGAAACACAATCAAAACACTACATCCCACAAGCTCTCAAACACATGTAAGAAACAGGAGAAAGGTTATGAGCTCCCTCCTGATAATCATGTGAGAGTCTAAGTACTTGGACTGTTTCTTTCCCTTGCTTCAGTGCCTGTTGTCACATGGCTATCAGGGGAGGTTGATACCCATATCAGAGAAAAAGAAAACTACAGTAAACACTATAGATACACACACGACAACAAACAACAACAAAAACAAGAAAAAAACGCTAGTGGGGTACACACCTGTCCCCTACTCGTAGATTAGTTTGTTTCCCATTCAAAGCATGCATTTTTTAATGCTCAGTCAGTCTAATCTAAACACCTATTTGGCATTTTTATTAGTCTGTCAACTGTATTTTGTGTCAATTTTTAGGAGTTTTATTATGTCTGCTGTCAACCGACTATAACATGTTCAGAATGAACCAATTATTAAGACAAACTGGCAGCGCTGCAAGTGTCTAGATCTGTGTGTATCTATATAGGATAAAAGACAAAAGAAAAGTACATCACAAAACTTTCCCTCGTCATTTTTCAAGTTGGAGGTAGTTCCTCCTCCTGAGAATCTTTCTAACCCCAACGCCTCTTCAGCCCCCCAGCCCTCCCCACCCGCCCGAGGATGTACAAAATGGAGTGGATGGGTAACAAGGTAGGCCTTACTTTCTCAGAGGGAGCCTGGGGTTCGGCGGGGACCTCCACCATGTTACCTTGCGTCTACGACAGAGCCCACCCAACCCCAACGCACAGTTAGTCAATCGGTCTATCAGTCAGCTCAGGGAATCAACAGCAAATACTACACAGCAGTCCAGATCAGCCAGGTTGTTAATAAAGCCAGTGCAAACTTGACGGGGAATTACACCAAAATCAGCTTTTAGGTTGTTATTCTGCAAAAACAGACAATTTTCCAGTACTTTCCAAGAAACCAAGGTTGTTTTTTGATGACTAAAGATAAAGGAAAATGCAATCCTAAAATAGTATCAAATTACAAGACCTGTGGTGGTTCAAAGAAAACTTGGGAATCATATTACCCAACAAATATAAAACGTCTAGTTTCACTTCTTCATAATTCTAAACGTTAAATGTAGGTACAGGAAAGTGACTGTTGAGTTTATTAAACAATCCCAACTGAAAGGTCATGGAGACAGTTTAAAAATGAACTTGGGAAAACACCCACTTTTACAGAATATCAATGTAAGAGACAATGTTGGTGGAGTTCCCCTTTAACACAGGAAGCAATGCAGGGGAGTGACGACTTACCTTCTCTCCAGATGCATCAGGGCCCAAGGCAACCTGCACCATGATGCTCACTCCATTCTGTGAGAGAGAGAGAGAGAGAGAGAGAGAGAGAGGAGAGAGAGAGAGAGAGAGAAAGCGAGAGAGAGAAAGAGAAAGTGAGAGCATGCAGTGCATTCATATCATATATCCTACAGTCTATAAAACCACCATACATCCTTCTGCAGCACCAGAATAGAGAAATTGAACTGTGAAATACATGAAGATAACACTGTTGCATGTAGCATATACAATGCATATAGGTTTTAATCTGTAGTTGTTGTGTACATTGCCATTTGTATATCATACTTTTTGCACCAATGTTTTTAATATTATATACAACGTCATTACATTTCCATTACATGCTTTTGTTTATCTCTGTATGTCACCTGGCTGCAAAATGACTTTAAAATTTGGGATACAAAGGAATTGAAAAGGAGGAAATATTGTTGGGAAAAGGCAGGAAAACAGTAATCTTCTTTTTAACATTGAGAGTCGAGTGTGTGAAACCCCCAACCTTCTGCCCCGGTAATCTTAGGGGGTAAAGACAATACAGAATATCGCTGATTCTGTTATGGATTAGAGCATTTCATACCTTGGTGAAGAAAGGAGTGATGAAAACAAAGAAGACGTCGTACACAAGCAGGAGGCTCAGCAGAATCACACAAATCTGTGAGGCAATGGAGAAAGGCACAGGTTATACGAGTGAGTTATATCAGCAGTAGTAGATTACAGACCTAAGAAAAAAAATGTATATGGCTTCAAATATTTTAATTGACAAGGGTTTTATCAGAATCGCTTTAACTGCCATGACAGTAAATGTACAGGGATTTGTCTTGGTGATGCAAGGACAACCGGACTAAGGATGGGGACAGTGCAAGACATAATATGGGCAGTAGAAAATAAATATAGAAATTATATGAAAATAATTTACACTAAAATAAATGTAACACACTACAAGCATTCCTCATGTTTTACATATTCAGACACTCTTTAGTCAAAGTCTAGTGCATTAGAGTGGGGTTTTAGCATTAAGCTGACACTCTTATCCAGAGCAACTTAGAATGAGATTCCGCAATAGTAAAATCTAATCTAATCCCTAGATCACCAACATTGTAACCAGTACAAAGTAGAAGGGTCAGAGCCAAAGTACCCTGACAATAGATGTACAAGTAACAAAATATTCCTGTGATCTTGTGAATGACAATGGATCAAGTTCTGTGATAGGATATAAGAGCTGAGGATATTTTTCTTTCACTTCAGCAATAAAGCATGTTGGAGCAAGAGGGAGAAGATGGGAGGAAGACATGGGGGGAGAGGGGGAGAGGAATTGTGAAGCATCAGGTGTCAGTTTAAAGGTACCTTGAAATTGGACAGTGAGATGGTCTTCATGAAGTTGAGGCAGAAGGCAATGCCGAGGAGGTCCTGCAAGATCCAGATCCATCTACAAGTACAAAACAAAAACAATCTCAGTATATCAGGACCACAATCGAAAAAAAAAAACGAACAAACCTCATTGTGTAGGCTCGATAATTTTTAGATCAGTACTTGAGATTGTTTTTAAACTGGAGCATCATCTGATCTGATCATCCTGCCATTATCAAATAAATTCAAGCTAGTATTTTAGTATTAATTAATTATATAAATGTGTAATAAGAATGTATTTGTACTATATACAGTAAGGAGGATATAGGAAGGAGGTGCAACAAGTCTCCCACATGATCAGTAATAATGTTTTGCTAAAGGAAACCTTCTGCTGATAAACATGAGACAAAGCCTAGAGCTGAATCACTGAGAATCAATATGAAACGAACTCTGCATGCTCAGTGAATATTTATTTGAGGTTTTACATCCACAAAGTCCACAAAATCCACCTCCTATTCACTGTCTGTAGAGCAGCTTGAGGATTTGCCTCTTAATGTCATCAGCAGGAGACTCTTGCCTCCCATGTTTGTAGCTTTGGGAAAGACTTCATATTCACAAACACAGACTAAATTGTCTGAATAGGTTCATAAGAGGATAAACAAGTTCTGTCTACGCTGCACTGACCGACCTCTATGAATAACAAGAGGAAACTGAGCTGCCTAAAGTCCAATGGCCGCCATAATCACCATGATATATTAAACATAACCAGCAATGCACATGAGGTCATTAATTAAGCTAATGAATGCATTAATTAGCAAATATCTCTATGTCAACATACATACTTCACATAACAAGTGGTATTAATATCAACTCCATATCTTACAGCATTGAGGAGTTATAGTAGCTTCAAGAAAATCTGTTTTTCCTCATTAATATGCAAATTTATGCAGCAGGGTACTCCAAAATCTAATCAGGTCATTGACTCTATAAGGGGAACCTGTGGTGTAAGAATGAAGTTTCTATCATGTATTGTTCTTGAGTTATTGTGTTCACAAGAATGTGCCTAAACACACACAGACAGACAGACGGCACCATCAGGACATACTGTCCCAAATAGCATGTACCATGGTGGCAGGACATGAAAATACCACACAAATACTTTTCTTGGTAAGTTGGGTTCTCAGCTGGCTACCTACATTTTTCATTTTCACAAATAGACACCCAAGCAGTCGGTTGGCAGTGCTGAACTGGGTGTTGCAACAGCAAAAGCACCGCTGTGGTCTGGGTGTTTAAAACACTCCAGACAGTTTTCACCAAGCAACACTTCCTGTTCTGCCACCCACGCCATTCCCCTGTGTGGGGGGGTGCTGGCATGTGAGTGCCAAACAGAAAGATGATGCTTGTGTGTGTGTGTGTGTGTGTGTGTGTGTGTGTGTGTGTGTGTGTGTGTGTGTTTGCCCAGACAGTACCTGTCTTCATTCCTGTAGACTCCCCAGACCACAGCTACGGCAATGCACACTGCAGCCAGTATGAGAGACCTCACAGAGAAGGTACAATTTCGGATAGAGAAACTAGAGAAAGACACAGACACAGACACAAACACACACACAAAAAGAGTTTAGGTTTGCCTACCACAGTGTGATTCAGAGATAGACATGGTAAGTTGGGAGTTAGAAGACAGCAGTTCACAAACTTGAGTCACATCTTCCACAATTCTCAATGTAACCATAATGGCTGTCTTGTTTGGCTGGGAAACAGACACAGCTATTTACAGAGCAACTTCGGGTCAGGGAGAGAAGACAACAAAAGTTTAGCCATATCCATTTTCAAAGTAACCAAGCACACAGGAAAAAGGGTTCAGAATAAAATGTGTTACAGAAAGATGTTTACTAATGCAGCTGTTCATCAGGTGGCACTGACAAAGATCTATTCAGGTTGAAATGTTAATGTTCATTAATGCTCTAATGAATTTTTGTAGAACGATAACACCGTGAGTGGGTCTAATATGACCATCTGCTATTTTATATTGGCCCTGCACTTATGACAAAGATATATGTGGGTAGAACTATGTTTTTAAAGAGTTGTGCTCACACCTCACAGTGCCACACCCCAACTTGTCCATCACTGCGTCCAGACAGCTAAACAGCGCTGTGGCGGAGGCTAGGCAGAATATGGCGATAATGATGTACACTGGGGGAAAAAGGGACACAAACACATCAAGAAAAACACCGGAAATGATTACTCCTTTAGAATATCTGAGAGCAGTTTTTGGTCCCACTCACCAAGGACATTGTAGAAGAAGTACATGAGGACTAGCATCCCACACATCAGGGCTACAAAGATAACCACTTTGAGAGGAGAGTAAAGGGAAATGTCTCCGCTGTCTGCTTTGCTTTCACCCTTTCCTCCGCCCGCCGCACCACTGCTCAACTGGTCTCTGCCAGAAAGAGAAAAACATGAAATCTATTTGCTTTTTTTTATGCGTTTCATGCCCAGTGTTTGTGAAACTGATGGAAAGCCCACACTCATCCACTATGCTGACATATGTCTAGTGTATCCGCACATATTCTTGGGATTATTTGTGGGTGATACAAGAAGCAGTGTTGTTATAGTGTTAGTTTGGAGAAGTCATTGTAAACAGGGAGTTAAGCTGAGTCCTCTAACATATGTGCAACTGCAATATTTCACCTCTCACACGCCCCGCTCCAGTAGCCTCCCAAGGCAACCGTGCAAATGGAAATCAGTAGCATGACTATGATGCTTGGATCAATCTTGGAGTGAGGCGGAGCATACAGCTTCCCTTGCATTCCTTCACCAAACACCTGCGGACACAAACATACATTATAAACATTTAAAACAAACAATCAACATGTTGTGACACAGAAAGCAACAGAGAGCGTTACAACCATGACTTGAGATTAAGAATTTATCTTGTTCAGTGCCTTGTTAAAAAGACACATGAGCACTGTAGATGCAACATGTAGAAGCCACTCTTCAAACATATGCCATCTGGTGGATGTATTTATCCAAAGCAGTGGCAGTGGCATGACCATGCTCTGCTGAACTACACTGGAACACATTCAGTAGTATCATCCGCACCAAAGGAGGTAAAGAAACAGCTGACTGACCTGCTGTGCATCCAGGAAGTCCCTGTACCTCATGAGAGCCAGGGGAATGTGGACCTTGGCATACTCTGACTCATTGGCTGTTGGAGTGATCTGAGGAACCAGGTGAAGAAAACCTAGGTTAGACCTGAAAAACTACATATTTAGCCTGTGGTGTAGCTGCTGTCATTTACATGCATGGCACTTTCCATGGGCACCATTTGGGTACTAATATTGGTATAGCTAACTTGCTTGCCATGCTACCAGTTTCTCTTAATACCTGTTAGCTTTACAAAGTCATAAATTCTTACCATTTTACAGCCTATGGGCAGCAAAGGCAAACAAATAAGTGAAAGCTGACACTGCGAACATCCTGATAGAAATAGATAATTACCTCCACCAACGGAGTTGGACGGGGTTTATGTTTTTACCCTGTTCCATCTGTACAATTTTCCAAAACTTGGTCCAGTGGTAGAAGGGAGGCCCTAATGGCCACTGAACAGATATAGAGCTGATTGACCATGTGGTGTTGTGATAATCAGTGAAAATAAAATGCTTAAAAGTGGATAGAAATTGAATAGGTATATGATCTCATGTCCCATTTCAGGTCCAGTCAAGAAAATGTGTGCCTCTCCTGATGTGAAACAAGTTGGTAATGGGGCATGGAAGAAATTATTAACTTTTGGTGAAAATCCGACATGTGGAACTGGCATATCTTGACAACTGTATAGCGTTGGCGGAAGTATACGCTCTACTGAGTGACATCTAGTTAGATTTCGTTTCCTTGCAAAATCTATATTTGGAAGGGAATTTCCAAATCTACTCTGCTGGAGAGGCATTTCCTCCACCCCAGCCGCCTCACTTCTCTCTGTGTCTCTATCATGTTAGATCAGTGCAAATTGATCAATACTCTATAATTAGGGTTGCGATCAGGGCAACACAAAAAAGCAGGACATAATGGGTATAGGAAAGTGGTAAACTGTAATGAATCCGAGTTGTGTATCCAAAAACCTGAGATCCTGAAGGAAAAAAAACTGTAAAATCACATTCCTGCATGCTGAATCCATAAACACAGTAAAGATAAATGTAGATGTCCTACCAAAGTTTTGTTGCTGGCAATGAGCAAAGCTGTAGCCCCAAGTCCCTGAGCAACCAGAGCTTTCTGGCTGAAGTCACAGTCCCCTCTCATCACCACCAGCGCTTTGCCCCTGACCACCTCAGGGCTCACCCCAGAGGTGTCACACAGCACAGTGGATGTCAGATTCACCAGCGGATACTGCGCCTGGAAAAGTAAAGAGACAAAAGTGGGCGATTTAAAAATGTAACAATTAGGGGTTTTCCTTAGTTTTCTTCCTTAGTGTCACCTCATTACCCCCCCTATAAGTTCCACCTTCATTCATCAATTCTTTTGGTTTACATATTAATCAGGGTGGCACATCTTCAACCAACAGGCTGTACATTTTGGCTGTGGGTGGCAATGATCCACACTTCCCCATAGGGATTATTAAAGTTCATCTAAAGTTTGTCTACTCCATCTGCCACTTTCTGACGTCTGGAGGTTCTTTTCTATCCTAAAAATCATATATGGGCCGGTAAAACAGTGCAAGTGGCTGAAGAATATGGGGATCCATTAGTTTAGGGTTAGTTTCCTGCCCTGATATTGATTAGCTGATGTAGTATGGCGACTGTGAAAGCTTATCCAAAGGCTTAATGGAACAACTTACAGCAGCGTCGAGAGTCTCTGACAGGGGGGTCCAGGAGCGATTGTGAACAATGCAGTACTCCATACTTGTACTTCCATTTGAAATGTGCAA
Organism: Centroberyx gerrardi; assembly: GCF_048128805.1. Lineage (NCBI taxonomy): Eukaryota > Metazoa > Chordata > Actinopteri > Beryciformes > Berycidae > Centroberyx > Centroberyx gerrardi. The sequence goes on along the minus strand of NC_135997.1, from coordinate 23,710,603 downwards.
GATTGCCTCTTGGCAGTTTATCTGTTGGAAGACAAATATCATTTTGTAAAGGTCAACATAAAATGGAGTGTTTGAGTAAACACTTGAACCTAACCCAACCTAGTGGGATCAAAGTGGAAGTATCAGACTACATGAGTGCTAAGTGCGTGAACAAGAGCTGATGCTGGGAAGCTGGTATGGCAGATAAGAAATTACTTGTCACACATTTCAAGTCGTTTGAAGCCACGAAGATGACATAATTGAAGTTTCCAGTAGACTTTCGTTGTCCCTGATTAGCTGTTTTTTATTTTTTAGCTACACACATGTACTAAGTGAATAATATACTTGATTTCATGTTTTACAGCAAAACAATGTCATCCATAAACGAAAAATCTAGCAAGCAGTTGTATCCTGTCATAGAAATGTAAGACTTGTGAAAATTATGTGATAAAAATCGATCATTCTTTTCGTTTGTTTCACTTGAAATTAATAAACTTGTATCACTCCTACACCGCAGACATTTCATTGTCGGTTACCATATAAACTAGTTAGATTTGAAACAGAACAGTTGAACGCTGACGTCAATGGTGTTTTCAGTTTGGCAGCTTGTATCTACCGTCTTCCCCATATAATATGGCATGTTATGTAAAACTACTTTACCCTAACGTTTCAACTGACTACCCGTACTCAAAGCCGTGGGTACAACATAAAAAAAAAAATCACAGCAGCCATAACATGTTTGTCGATTTAAAGTCTAGCTATTAGGCCTGCCGTTTGCAAACGTCGACCGAGTTTTACTTATTTCCTCTTTCAACTTACCTTCGATGCCAAGAAAATGACTGATAAAATGATGATCATGACAGCTTTTGCCATATTGGTAACATTCGTTTTTTAACCGATTCGCGCAGCATCAACATTAATTCACGTATATATGGCACGCAAACTCGTTTAAATCGCCTCGTTGATTAACTACGTTACTCATATCTTCATTATTGTTGTTTAGCTAGCGGGATAGCAGCTGCTTGGCTACTTCCTGTATTGGCACATGACGTCATGGTGACATGCTGACCCACTGCTTTCTGTTTCACCTACCGGCGTCAGTTATTAACCTTTAGTGGCGTGTTTGTAATTGTGTGATTGTGATCAAGTTGTATACACAAAGTGTTGAGAACTTGTTGATATTGTTGTTGTATGTATACTTGTTGTAATAAAATAGTAAAAAATAAAATAAAATAAAATACAAAATAAAAAAAACTACCGGCGTCAAGGGAGGTTGGAATCACACCGAGAGATTACATTATTTTGGCTCTATATTAATAAAGATGTTATTTGTCAGTGTTATTTGTTATTTGTCAGTGTAATTTACTGCTGGTCAAATCCTTCATGCACAAAGCCGTTTTTAAGACCAAACCTCCTATCCTCTTGAGGCCACTGTAAAGTTAGTTTTATTTTCTTCTCCCTCATTAGGTTTTTATTTATTTACTTGTGTAATTAACTTAAATTTAGAATTGACATGTATTTTTTGCGTCAAACCCAATGACTGTAAAAAAAAATAAAAAAATAAAACCGCCCACAATAAAACATACTTCCGGTCAAAACCTTCAAAATAAAAACCATATTGACGAGCATACTGTAGGCTATATGTTGCAACGTGTATTAATACAAAATACAATGTGAAAACAAAAAATATATTTATGGAAGAATTAAAAGGTAAATCCGCAAGGACTCAATCACAAAACTTACACCAGACAACTCTGAAGGCTGTCCTACCTTTAGTGGTGTCACCATCAGGTCACTCTCTAGGGGTTGTGAGAAAGAAATATACATATTCAGTATGTCTTGTATATCATTGAGTCCTGCTGGCTTTGACAGACTACTGGAGGCCCCATTATATAGCAAGTTGGAAAACTTGCACAGCAGACATCAATCCAAATTTCCTGGTATGTGGTTGGTTTTTGAATCATTCTTTGTGCATTTTTTGCTGTCCTCAATATACAGCAACCATGCTGGCCTTGACTCTGGCTATTGGCTGCATTATACAGCCAGTAGAAATAATTGTGTCACAGCAATAGGCGTAAAATGACCTTTAAAGACAATATTTATAATAAATAAATAATTAATTAGTTTTTGGGTCATCAAATATTAGTTGATTGAGCCAAGTTGCCTTTTAACAAGGACAAAGGAAATGCTGTTTGCCACGATACCACCCATGCCAAGCTCTTTTTCCTAATTTCCAATTTTCCATTTGGCAGACGCTTTTATCCAAAACGACATACACATGAGATTTTAATGTTGTAATGTTATCTATGTTACTTCACTCCATTTTGAATCTAGAGGGTCCTCTTAATATTCTCTTATGTTTTCTGTTGTTCTGTACACACCAATAGTGCTATCCATACTAACACAGAGTTGTTATACGTTGCTGGGACGTCACATGCAACATTGTAGCAACCTACTGAGTGAAATTCCAGAGTGTCGTCACCAGCACGTCATTTTAAACGTCGCATACACCTTTTTTGTGTGTTTGTAGGGATTACTATTCTTATTCTTCTTATTACAACTACTACTACTGCTGCTGCTGCTACTACTACTAGGCCTACTACTAATAATAATATTAATCATCATCATAATAATAATAGCAGTAGTATACTATTAGTAGTAATCCTATATCCTATATTTGAAGAGTTTCATTACAAAATAAGATATCCACCATTTAAAAAAAAAAAAGACACATTCTCACACGACACACATTCTCACATGGATTATTAATGAAGTCATCTTAAGACATTTGCTTCCATAAAGTAGTCAAC